>NC_134485.1:339344946-339508535 GCF_040206685.1 Ascaphus truei
TGACACCTAATACAGGGGGTTCAACCTTGGCAGCTTTTGACCGGCTGGTCTGAGTGTTTATAGGCAATTACTATTTTGCCTCTACACTTTTTCACTCATGGGTGCAGTTACTTACCAATTAGCACATAGTACCAGCATTCAATCATATGTTTCCACATAGCAAGTTCAGTTACTGTCTCTCCTTTTAGATTTGTTAGAATTTTATTCATAGCTCATTTCAGCTTGATATTCTTTTCTTTAAGGGGTTTCAGTATATTTTTACAGCAGGTAGTACACCACCGTTCCTTTTTTAATTCATGTATGTCTGTTTGTGATGAATACATTTGTATAATTTTCTGTATGCTAGAGTGCTACTTGGGGGATTCTTTTTTCTCTGTTGGTTTTCATATATATATATATATATATTAGCAAAAACTGTCCTCAACCATCAAAAAGGGTAACTACTGTTGCCCCAGGGAATTATCAAGTGAATAGAGAACAAACTCAGAAATACACCCTGAAAAAATTGATCCTCAAAAACAGATGCGCTGATACACCCAATTTTGACTCAGACACTTCAGATATTGAATCTCATGCATATTCGGTATCTCACCAATCTAGAGGGTAACCATAGATATAGTGATCACCAGGAGAGAGGGCAAGGAAGATACTCCTCAGGATTTCAGATATCAAGAATGGACGGTCAGTCTTCACGGATCCAGTTTCCCCCTAAATGATCAAAAAATGGAAGAGAAGGCACATTCAGTGTGCCAAACAAGAGAAAAAAATTACTTTTGAGTACTACAGTAGTAACAATGTTATTAAAGCAGCAATAATACATTCACCCATTTATCCTTTTTTCTCTTATTTGTATATGTAAAGCATGTGGCAATGTATAATTTTACATTCTTACCTAAGCTGGCAATCGTTTGGTGCTCCTGTTATAATGCTGTAAAAATGCTGATTGTGTGACTAACATAATGGCTGCTTCAATCATTGTAACTCAGCAGCTACAATGTATCCTTATATTACTAAAGTAACATTATCTATTGTTACAGTTTACTGCTCAAACTGCTGGGAACATTAGCAACAAATTATCCCACACAGGAAAGTGTGGCGAAGCTCTTGCACTGCTGCGGAGACAGCCATAGTATAGTGAAGCCTCACTAGTAGTTAGTAGCTCCTCTGTCAAGGATTGGACTTCGGCTGAAGTGGATCCCAGTGGCAGGAACAGCAGGGAGCAAAGTAGGGGTCACAAGCAGAGATCAGAGGCATATAAGACTCATGGCTTCGATGAACTCCTCCCGGTCCCTTAGTAGTGGGCTATCTTGTTCTAACATAGGGGAGACCCAAGCAAGGGCCTCATCCTTGAGCAGGCTTATGATCAGTCCAACCTGGGCTTCTTCGGTATGATAAATGATGGGCTGAAGCTTGAACACAAGTCTGCATTGATTAAGGAAATTCCGGAAAGATTGTTTTTTCCCCCAAAAATTTTCCGGAAGGGATATACGGGGTGCGGTTTGCACAGGCACAGTGTTTTGACCAGACAAGGTGATTAAGGCTGCACATAGTTCACGATTCTCAGCTTCCGCGGTGGCTGCTTGTTCTTCCAAGCGGCCAAGACGATTAAACACGTGTCTTTGTTGTTCCTGGTAACCAACCATGATATGTTGTAAGTCATGGAGTGTCTGAGCCTGAGCCGGGTCTGTTCCAGCGGAATCCATGGTAGGGCCTGTTTATTCTGTCAAGGATTGGACTTTGGCTGAAGTGGATCCCAGTGGCAGGAACAGCAGGGAGCGAAGTAGGGGTCACAAGCAGAGATCAGAGACAGGTGGCAGGTAGCGAAGTTAGGAAACAAGCAGGGGTCCGAGGCAGGCGGCAGGTAGCGAAGTCAGGAAACAAGCAGAGGTCGGCAAGGAGTTAACTGGAACAGGATGATAGCAATAGCTAGCACAGCAGTAAACACAGGAACCTTGCAGGAGCTAAGGAACAAGTATAAACAGGCAAGGAGGAACAGGAAAGGGAGGTTTATATAGGCAGGCTGAGAGGTGGAGCACAGGTGCAGAGGTGTCAGGTATCAGGGTCCGGAATGTTCCTTAGTTTAGCAGCAGCAATCCCGGTGGACAAGTATAGGTACTGCAGGCTAGAACAAGACATTGAGAGTGGCAGTAGTCCCGGTGGCCAAGCATGGGTACAGCAGGCTAGAGAATATGACATTACTCCCCCCTCCCAAGAGCGTTCTCCGGACGATCCTTCCTAGGCTTTTCTGGATATCGTCGGTGGAAAGCTTTGACTAGTCGCGGAGCATGTACAAAATCTTTGGGTTCCAAAGACCTCTCCTCTGGGCCATAGCCCCCCCAGTGAACCAGGTACTGTAGTTTCCCTCGGTGTAACCTGGAATCCAAAATTCTTTCCACAACGAATTCCTCTTCGTTATCCACGAGGACGGGTTCAGGGGGAGGAAGTCTCTGTCCAGGAAACGGGTTCTCACGGAAAGGTTTCAGCAGAGAAGAATGAAACACAGGGTGTATTTTGATGGTCTGAGGAAGCTCTAATCTGAAGGACACTGGATTTATTAGTGCTGAGATGCGAAATGGCCCGATAAATTTTTGGCCCAATTTAATGGTTGGAACCTTTAGACATAGTTTTTTTGTAGAAAGCCACATTTTATCCCCGACTTGAAATTCTGGGGAGGGTCTGCGGTGTTGGTCTGCTGCTCTTTTGTACTTTACTTGAGTCTCACGAAGTGTCTCTTTGAGGGTCTCCTGGATGTCTCGCAGAGTCTCCAGTTTCTCTGTAACTGCCGGAATGGGGCCCGAAGATGGAAAACGAGGAATAAAGGTTGGATGAAATCCATAATTTGAGAAAAAGGGGCTATTCTTAGTCGATGAATGATGTGAGTTGTTGTATGAAAACTCAGCTAATGGTAGGAAATCAATCCAGTCATCCTGGAGATGACAAATAAAACATTGTAAGTATTGTTCCAAAGTCTGATTGGTCCTTTCTGTCTGGCCATTGGATTGTGGATGATAGCTAGATGATAAATTTAAACGAATTCCTAGAGAGGAACAGAAGGTCCTCCAAAATTCTGAAGTGAATTGTACCCCTCTATCGGATATGATCTCATCAGGAGCCCCGTGAAGCCGAAACACCTCTTTCACAATCAACTTGGCTGTCTGGTCTGCAGAAGGAAGATTCTGTGCTGCAATGAAGTGAGCCATCTTTGTAAGTCGATCCACCACTACCAAGATGGTATTATGTCCATTTGATCGGGGCAGGTCAACAATAAAATCCATTGATATGGACCCCCAAGGACGAGTTGGAACCGGAAGAGGCTGCAGTAAACCCACAGGTGATGCTCGAGGGGTCTTGGTCCTAGCACAAGTCTCACAGGAGAGGACATAGTCTTTAACATCTTGTGCTAATTTAGTCCACCAAAAAGAGCGAGACAACAGTTCCTGTGTCTTGAGGACACCTGGGTGACCAGCGGGTCGGGAGTCGGGCATTAATTGGAGCACCTCTATTCTTACCTCTTTAGGGACGAACAGACGATCCTTACAGTTCCAGAGACCAGCACATAGAAATAGTTCTGCTTCCGGAGGAGGGTTTTTAAGAAAAGTGTCATTTGAGTAGGCTCCCTTTATTCGTGTGAGGAGATCAGCAGAGAATGTGACGCCCAAAAAATTTCTTTTTGGAAGAATAGTTTCTTCTTGCTCTTTGTCTGAACTAGGATTAGGAAAGGACCGTGACAAGGCGTCGGCTTTCCCATTCTTGGAGCCAGGGCGGTATGAAATGTGGAACTGAAATCTTGCAAAGAAGAGAGCCCATCTGGCTTGTCGCGCAGAAAGTCTCTTTGCTGATCGAATGAATTCTAAGTTCCTGTGATCCGTAAAGACCGTAATTGGATGATTGGCCCCCTCCAGTAGATGTCTCCACTCAGAGAATGCAGCTTTTATAGCCAAGAGTTCTTTGTTTCTGATGCCATAATTTCATTCAGCTGTTGACATTTGGTATGAATAAAAGTCACATGGATGAAGGAGCATCTTGGGTCCAATTCTTTGTGACAGAATGGCACCAACAGCGGAGTTGGATGCATCCACTTCCAAGATGAATGGTAATTCTGGATTTGGATGGATGAGGATAGGGGCAGATGTGAAGAGTGACTTCAATTGTTCGAATGCTGCATCCGCTTTAGGAGACCATTTGAAGGGGAATTCTTTCTGTGTGAGTTGGGTGATTGGGGCAATAATGACAGAGAAATTTTTAATAAAACGTCTATAGAAATTGGCAAAACCCACAAATCTCTGAATGTCCTTTTCATTTCGAGGGATTGGCCATTCCACAACGGCTTGAATCTTGCCTGGGTCCATACACAAACCCTCGGGAGAGATGATGTAACCGAGAAATTGCATGCTGGTCTTTTCAAATTCACATTTTTCTAACTTGATGTACAATTTGTACTTACGGAGACGCTCAAGGACAATTCGGACATGTCTCTGATGATCCATGATGTTATCTGAGAAGACAAGGATGTCATCCAGGTATGCCACTACGAATTGGTCCAATAACTCTCGGAGGACATCATTAATTAAATGCTGGAAGGTAGCAGGGGCATTACAGAGTCCAAAAGGCATCACCAGATATTCATAGTGCCCATAACGGGTTCGGAAGGCTGTTTTCCATTCGTCACCGGGTCGAATGCGGACCAAATTATACGCTCCTCTGAGATCTAATTTGGTAAAGATTTTGGCTGACCGATTCTTTCCAATAGTTCAGGAATCAGAGGTAATGGGTACCTGTTCTTCACCGTAATCTTATTTAGTTCCTGATAGTCAATGCAGGGGCGTAGAGAACCATCTTTCTTTCCCACGAAGAAGAGCGCAGCGCCTGCTGGAGAAGTAGAGGGTCGGATAAAACCCTTTGATAGGTTCTCCTGTAGGTAGTCATTGAGAACCTTCAATTCCGGTTCTGAGAGGGAATAGATTCTTCCAATCAGAATGGCAGCACCTGGTAATAATTCAATGGGACAGTCATAAGAGCGATGTGGGGGAAGCATATCTGCGTTCTTCTTGTCACACACATCTAAAAACTCAGAGTAAGGAGCCGGCAGATGATTTTCTTGAGACGAGGAAATCTTATGTATTCCTACACACTCTGGTATAGGAGTTTTAGGTAGACAGGCTAGCTGACAGTGCTCCGAGGGAAACGTGAGGGTCTTTGTCTTCCAGTCAATTAGTGGGTTATGGATCATGAGCCATGGAATTCCCAGAATCACTGGAAACAAAGGTGATGGAATGAGACCAAAAGAAATCTTCGCCTGGTGATTGGGCTCCATGATTAGTGTTAAGTTACTGGTTTCATGGGTAACAGGTCCAGAGCTCAAGGGAGAACCGTCAACGACTTCCATCCTTTCTGGCGATTCCATGGCTACAAATGATACCGAATTGTTCTTGGCGAATTCTATGTCCATAAAATTCCCTGCCGCCCCTGAGTCGACCATTACTGTGGTTGAAAAACGATGTGTTCCTTCCTCGATTATAATAGGAACCAGGAGGTGAGGGTCAAAAATAAGACTCATGGCTTCGATGAACTCCTCCCGGTCCCTTAGTAGTGGGCTATCTTGTTCTAACATAGGGGAGACCCAAGCAAGGGCCTCATCCTTGAGCAGGGTTATGATCAGTCCAACCTGGGCTTCTTCGATATGATAAATGATGGGCTGAAGCTTGAACACAAGTCTACATTGATTAAGGAAATTCCGGAAAGATTGTTTTTTCCCCCAAAATTTTTCCGGAAGGGATATACGGGGTGCGGTTTGCACAGGCACAGTGTTTTGACCAGACAAGGTGATTAAGGCTGCACATAGTTCACGATTCTCAGCTTCCGCGGTGGCTGCTTGTTCTTCCAAGCGGCCAAGATGATTAAACACGTGTCTTTGTTGTTCCTGGTAACCAACCATGATATGTTGTAAGTCATGGAGTGTCTGAGCCTGAGCCGGGTCTGTTCCAGCGGAATCCATCGTAGGGCCTGTTTATTCTGTCAAGGATTGGACTTCGGCTGAAGTGGATCCCAGTGGCAGGAACAGCAGGGAGCGAAGTAGGGGTCACAAGCAGAGATCAGAGGCAGGCGGCAGGTAGCGAAGTCAGGAAACAAGCAGGGGTCCGAGGCAGGCGGCAGGTAGCGAAGTCAGGAAACAAGCAGAGGTCGGCAAGGAGGAAACTGGAACAGGATGATAGCAATAACTAGCATAGCAGGAAACACAGGAACCTTGCAGGAGCTAAGGAACCAGTCTAAACAGGCAAGGAGGAACAGGAAAGGGAGGTTTATATAGGCAGGCTGAGAGGTGGAGCACAGGTGCAGAGGTGTCAGGTATCAGGGTCTGGAATGTTCCTTAGTTTAGCAGCAGCAATCCCGGTGGACAAGTATAGGTACTGTAGGCTAGAACAAGACATTGAGAGTGGCAGCAGTCCCGGTGGCCAAGCATGGGTACAGCAGGCTAGAGAATATGACATCCTCTCTCTTGTTCTGCTCACAGAAGAATGGGCTCTGGGCTCTTCTGTAGATGCCTCCCATCCTGCACAACAGCTCTGATTGGCTGTTCCTCTACAGCTCCTCCCCTGGGTGAATCTCAGAGGTGGGGCTAGAATCAGTAGTATGACCTGACTCTGTCCTAGGCCAATCAGCTCAATGGGCGGTACCCTCTGTTGGCGCCGAAAGGTTGCAACTGATTTTTGCAAATTTTGCACTGCAGCCCACGCGGTCCCGTTTTCTTGGCGGGAGTGCCATCTTGGACCTCAGTACAGACACACACATATATCCACCGCGCGGTGGACGCCATTTTGAGAATCTGGAACAGGCTCTAAACTTAAGGCTAGAGCGCTTCCCCTGGAACATGTATTAAACTGCAGGCTAACACACTGTTCCACAATCACATGTGCACAGGGTCCCCCAGCACCAACTGAAAGGGGCCCGTTCCCAGGATTCTTTTAAATGCTTGGAGAAGGGTATTCACGCTCCCTAGGAATATGCCCTCAGGGTACACCCCAACTATAGATCTGTACTTTGCTGATGAAGGGTATCCACACTCCCTGGTATCATGGCCTCAGTGTATGCCCCAACACAGTCTCTCTTAGGTAAGGGTCTAGGCTGAACCTGCGACAGAGAAGCCCAATGCTACATCCAACATGACAGAAATACACAGTAAAATACTTATAGAGGTATATTAGTATTTTATCTGGTAGTGTTAGGACTTGCGAACGGGTGTCTGCCTTGTCGTGGCTCGCAAGCTTACAACGCTTTGGCCAAAGGATTAAACTAAATTACCCCTTTTCAAGAGAATATATAAGTATTTTACTGTGTATTTCTGTCATGTTGGATGGGCTTCTCTGTCATCTGTTGTATTCATATGCCACGCTCAATAGCACTCCTTTTTGACATTTATATATATATATATATATATATATATATTTTGTGGGGGCTCAGGGGTTTCCAAAAAGAGCTTGCTGGGGTTTTGTGTTTTGTTAATCTAGGCTGCTTCAGAGAGAGACTCCCCCCTTCCTTAACTCGGCTGGGTGCCCAAGGTCCCTGGTGTAGCCTCAGTGGCCTGGCCCCTTTCTCTTGCTGCATGCTGCTTGTTGCTTTCTGCACTTAAATGCCTGTCCTGTCCCATCTCAGCAGCACCTCCAAATATAACACGCCCCCCCCAACCTCACTTAGGGATCTAGGCTGGGGAATAGGCATATTACCAGGTGTATGTGGTGCTCTACCTGTAGGCTGCAGGAGTACTGAATGGTCTGCTAGATGGTAATAAGACAGGAACAGGACAGGCTCGGACAGGTCTTTGAGTTCTTCTGGGTTGGTCTCAGTGCATTCAGCTGTGATGGAGCCCACAGGGTGTGGGTGTCAGATCCCATCACTGCACTATCATACCCCTCCTGCCCAGGAACTGACACCAGAGGCAGAGGTATCTTCGAACAGATTTTATTTTAGTACTTGCTGCAGCAGCTCTTCCTTGCAGCATATCATTTTCTCCACTAGCCCTAGGAATTCTGGAGGGTTAATACCCGTCAGTAGGGCTCTGATCCTGGTGGTCTCTAAGCCAGCCGGCCTAGAGTGAGCATGCTTGCTCCATCCTCTCACTCTGAGGAGCTGAGGACAACGACCCTCTCTCTCCTCACTCTCTGAGGAGCTGAGGAAAAGAACTACTAACTTTTGGCTACTCCCCTAGAAAACTCTGGAAGGGACGGGCTCATGGACTGTACCCACCTACAAGGGGGCTGTACACAGGCCATGAGTCAACACCTACCTTCCTTCACTTTCAAGGGAAGCAGAAGGGGGTCACTGGCCCATAGATTAACCTGCTAATGCCTGGAACTTAACAGGACTTACATAGCAGATACACTATGTGGAGAGAAATAGGTACTTATGGGACATAGGAGAAGCGTGTTGTATGGTGCTCAATAGGGCGAAGGAGCTCTGGATTCAGAAACAAGTCTGTTTTCTATCCTGCTCACATGAAGGGCAATTGCCTAGCTACCTTTGAGCAACTCATAGAACGTGACTTGACTATTCTTTCCAGAGGCTACACATTTTCTATCTCACCACTACATCATAGAATAGACAACCTTACACCACTTGAGAGATCAGCACTTTACAAACTTAAGGCGAACAACTCTTTGGTTGTCAAGGGCGCTGACAAGGGAGGGGCAATTGTTGTCCTTAACTAAATTGATTACAAAGCGGAGGCCCTCCGACAACTAAATGACACTACTTCATATGTTCTATTAAGAGGGGACCCGACTACCATCTTTGTTAGGGAACTCAGAACACTATTGGATGATGGCTCCATCCTAGGCTGCCTTGATGCCAAAGAGTTGGAATTTTTGTTTCGCCCATATCCTATTATACCCATCTTTCACCATCTCCCAAAGATCCATAAGACATTTATCTCCCCACCTGGAAGGCCAATTGTCTCTAGTATTGGATCTTTGGGAGATGGTGTTTCAAAATATGTTGATCATTTCCTACAGGACATGGTGCAGCTATTACCTTCATACATTAAAGACAGTGGTGACCTCCAGACTCAATTAAACTCCATCAGATGGGAAAGCAATTTCATTTGGCTTACCCTTGATTTACATCACTGTACACAGTTATAATACACGAGCATGGGTTGGCAGCTGTCAGATTTTATTTGCAACATTCTGACTTATCACCAGCACAGAGCACTTTTATTCTTAACGCAATACAATTTTTATTAACACACAATTATTTTATGTTTGACGGTGATTTCTATCTCCAAACACGTGGTACAGCGATGGGCACCAGTTTTGCCCCCTCCTATGCCAACCTTTTCTTAGGTTGGTGGGAGTCCATCCACGTGTTTGGAAATAGAAATCCCTTTAGACACTTTATCACTTTTTACAAGAGGTTTATTGATGATCTTATTTTTATTTGGAATGGGGATGAGCACTCACTTTTATTATTTATTGAACACCTTAATAATAATGAATTACATCTTAAGTTCACTGCCAATTATGATTTTCACCATATTCACTTTTTAGATTTATTATTATCAATTGATATGCACAAAAATATCACTACCACGGTGTTTCGAAAAGTTAATTCATGCAATACAGTACATTCTTGCGTGCTGACAGCTGCCATCCCAGATCACTCATAAAAGGAATTCCAAAAGGCCAAATGATTAGATTAAAAAGAATTTGCACGAACAATGAAGATTTTATTGCTGAGTCCATGGATCTAATGGAGCGCTTTGAAGCTAGAGGCTATTTAAGAAAAGACTTGGTCAAAACATTCCACGAAGTACAGATGATAGACAGAGGTACTCTCTTTGATAGATCAGCTAAAAGACAAGTAAAAAACGTTCAATCCCCTGACTTTATTATACAACATAATAATCAGGCCACAATTATTAAAAACATAGTTAAAAAACATTGGGCAGTGTTAGCTGCTGATCCGGTCTTACAATCCATCTATGAAGAAGGCCCTAGATTCATTTTCAGAAGGGCGAAAACCATTGCCAATCATGTTTCCGCTAGCATGTTTTCTTCAGAAAAAAAGCCATCCAATAGTTTACCCAGGGGTAGTTTTGTTTGCTCCAAATGCAAAGCATGTAAATATATGGAACAATGTTCCGAATTTTCCTCCCATAAAACGTGTAACAAATTTAGTGTTAATTATTTTATCAACTGCGACACCACTTTTGTGGTCTATCTTTTAAAATGTGGCTGCGGAAAACAATATATTGGACGGACCATCAGGAGTATGAAGGTCCGCATCCTTGAACATCTATGTCTCATTATGAAAAAAGATACTAATCATCCAGTGTCCCATCACTTCACAAACTGCAGTCTGGGCAGTATTAACAATCTAACGTTTCAGGGTATAGAACACATACCATGTCCAGCAAGAGGAGGTAATAGACTTAATATCCTTAATAAAAGAGAGTTATTTTGGATCTTTATGTTACAAACACGCACTCCCCATGGTCTAAATTCCGATTGGGACATAGGACCATTACTTTTTGATACCTGATAATGATTGTTCTCTCTCTTTTTTTGTTTCCTTCTGTTTGCCTGCTTTCAAATTACATGATATATTGTTCGAATGTTATAAACTATATAACTTTGTTCAAAGTAATTGTTTTATTCCATAATCCCTTTACAGGATGTCAGTCCATTAACAAGACACATTTCCAAGCACTTTCATTCAATCTCCGGCCTATAGGTCACTGGACAATTCACATGTTATTTAATGTTAGTTATGTGATATAATACTGTCTAGAGTATATTGATAACCATAATTTGATACTGCTTGGTAAACCATATGGTTAAATAATGTGTTCTTTTCATTAATGTCTTTTTATAGATGTTTTTTTTAATATACTTGATATCGGTCTATTCTTATCAGTTTCTTAATTTTTGTATGCAGTATGGGTTTAATGAATTCAGTTATAATAACTTATGTATTAGATATTAGAAAGATATTTCTTAATTAATTATATAATTACTACTGTCATCATATTACCCAATGCATAACCATCGTTACTACCAAACTCATGGTTGACGTCAGAAGATGTTTATTCAACATTTTATTGATTATTTATTTAATCATTTTTTAATATGTTTCTTATGTTTTCTTATGTGTTTTATACATATTCTTTGTATTTTGTATTTTTGTTTTTTTCTTTGATGTCTGTTCCTTTGGAGTGTTATAGATTAATAAAGTTTGTTTTTTTTGTATGGCGCCCAGTGACGCACATGCGCTAATCGCCGCGTGACGTAGTGACGTCACGTCCATATACGCGTTGATGTCACACGCTGGTTACTGCCTACGGCGGCCGCGACTTGATCTCATTGACCACTGAGATATAGCTATCTCGGTGCTGATGTATTTCTATGTCGCCCCCTTCCGTCGACGTCCCAGGGTTGTGCCTCACGTGGGGGCAGGACGTGCTTAAACGTGATGACGCATGACGTCCCCGTCATGTGACGGATGCGGAAATGATGGCGATTGGCGTGCACTGGTCAGTATCACATATAAATAACACTCCTCATGGGTTAGTAGTCATTCACCTTGAGAAAAGACTTTTGTTAGTCTGAAACGCGTTGGTGTGGTTTTTTTGTTCTTTTTCCATTAAAATAAGCTTAAATTTTATTATGGGAACGCATCCTTGTTTTTTGTTCTGGCTTGGCCAGATTTGGACATAGTGCTCCGTTTTTTTCTCTTTCTTTCTACTTATGGGACATACCCTGTTATATACAGATATAGAAAATTTACATATGCAGCCACCAGTATTAGATCACTTGCCTTGGAAAATCTGGGGCAATCTCTCAATAAACTGCAACATTTCTGTGAGATTTCTGCAGCCAGACTAATGGCCCATCGGATAAACACAGCAGGTTGAATGCGACTGCAGGGACCCCCGCTGTGTTTATCCGATGGGCCATTAGTCTGGCAGCAGAATCTCACAGAAATGTTGAGGCATTTACTGCGAGATGCCTTAGTTTTTACCCAGGCAAGTGATCGGATACTGGTGGTTGCAACTGTAGTCTCCCCAGAGCAACGTGAAAAAAAATTAAATGGCAACTCTGATGACTGTAAGTGTAACTGCCTGCTGGGGGTCCAATCTGCTGAATAGGACCCCCCATAAAGAATTTCCTACTGCCGGAGGAAGCCAGAGAACCTGGACCATGGGTTCCCCTGGCACTGAGAACACTGAAGTTGGCTACATCTGTAAATTAATATATGAGATTTTAAAAGCTGGACTGATTTATGCTGTTCTTACGAGCCATCCTCCATATTGAGAGTATTAATCTATTTTATTTTTATATATATATATATACTGTTCCATTTTAAAAACAACTGACTTAAGATGCCTTACCTGGGGTCATATGACAACCTTGTGACTAAAAGGAATGCAGCTGTGCTGCAATATGCATATACTTTAGATATACTATGTGACATGACGTTGCAAAAGGCCTAGTTTGCTTAGTCAAAGCAGGTGTGAATATGAAAGTGCTATTAGAAGTTCTACAGTGATGAATCTCTATTCCAAAATGTCCAGACTTATTGTTATAAGTAAAATCTAGAAATGTGCACTTTGTAAGAGTATGCCGTTGTTAATATTAATCGTTACAGCAGGATGTTTATCGAGTCATGAGCCACCTAGAAAAGTAGCACTTATTATGGGCTGTATCTACGAAGCAGTTTTCTACCTTAAGACACCGGGTGCTGGAATAACCCTGACTCATTCCAGTCAATGGGCTGTAAGATGTCTTGCAGTGCACAAAAGCACAATACGAGGGATATATATACTGTAGATGTGTGTGTATGTGTGTGTGTGTACACATACACCTACCCAATGATCTTCCAGGGACTATGGTTGCAAGCCTCTCTTCTCCACATTGTTAAAAAAAATGGTACAGTATACTTTCATCCTCCCACCTTACTTTTTGGTTGTCTTAGTCTTTTTTTTTTTAATTTCCGTTAATCAAGTTGAATACTATCTCTGCACAACAATGGTCATTTCTTCTTACAATATGTCCGGCCCTCTGCTATTTTAATTTCTTCAGCTTTGTGATGTCACAGACCTTTTGTTTGCCCTCAAATCCATTCAGTCTTTTTTCTGTCTTCTCGGTTGATACACAGCCTCCATCTCTCCATACTTCTTTGAGTTGTCTTAAACTTCTAAATTATTCTTGCATTTAGCGTGCAAGACTCACATCCATATGTTAGCACAGGCAGAATATACTGGTCACATTTTCATCTTGAGGCCTGGTGGAAGGTTCCTTTGACAGATTATTTTCTTCCAAATGTGCACCATCGATCTTCATTCTCCTTTTGATTTCATTCAAAAGGTTTCCAACCATTGTTACTTGCCACCCAAGGTAAACATAGTCTTCCACTTCTATTCTGTTTATTTTGATCTTTACAGACCTGACCCACTTGTTGAACAACACTTTGCTGAGACTTGCGTCAGCTGGTTCTCTTTGTTGCTGGAAATTAACTGTACTGGCATTGTTCCACTGTACTGGAATTCTCCTGTTCTTAAAGCAGAATGTAAAGAGTTTTGCAAGGATTATCACTACTTCTCCAGCTTCCTTCAAGATTCCAGATCTAAATCTATCTTCCCCTGAGGCCTTCCCATTCTTCATGGATTGGATTGTCTTTGCCATTTATCGAAGGATGCATGGTGTACATCATTGGTTTCTCGCTCTTCCTGTGGCATTATGCCCTGTTTTATCTGTGTTCTCATACAATTTCACGTAGAAGTCCGGAACTTTATTTGATAAGTGCAGTCTTTTATTGATGATCCCTCATCTTGTTTGAGTGGAATTATTTGCATCTTCCCCACTATGTCTCTACTGTATCTTTAAACTTTTTGTTATCTTCAATAGTCTTGTTCATCACATGTTGCAGAGATGACACATGGGTGGTCTGAGCAAAGGTTTTATTTGGCCAACCCAACATGAAACACACAAAAAAATAGCTTTAAGTCAGCATATTGGGAAAAAACGGTTCAAAAGGAGGGTGTGCCCATGGTCATAAAAAGTCCAAGTCTCTATCTCAATCCAATTGGATGCAGTATCATGTGACCGTGTTTTTTTAAGGATGTGACGTCATCTCCTAGGAAGGTACTTCACATCCCTTAAACCACATGGCTGATATTGAAGACAATCCCATTGGTTGCTGTACCATGTGATATGTTCCATTTGTTAAAAAGAGTGTGATATCACTTTTAACTAAATATATTTTGACCATTACTGTACTGTATGTGTTGGAGAGGTTGTTGGGGGTAAAGGAGGTGGGTGGTAGGGTTATTATGTTTTTGAATGTTTATTGTCGGTAGTGGGGGTGGGTGAAGGTGGTATTTGGCCCTTGGTGGGTGTTTATACCTACCGGGTGGGTAGCGGTAGGGGTTAACCTCTTTATTACCTTAGCGGTTACAACCACTAAGGTAATGAAGAGTTAACTCCATCCGCAAGGCCTAAACACCCACCATTTGCCAAATACCACCTTCACCCACCCCAACTACCCACAATAAACATGACACTGGTAGATAACCCCTTCATTGCCTTATCGGTTAGCCGCTAAGGTAATGAAGTTGCATGAAAATGCATTTCTATTACATCGGATTGATGCCGGGGGTCTCCAGTGCTGGTATTCATGTGTATCAGCTCTGGAGACCCCCAGCATCAATCCGATGCAGGAAAAATCTCTCGCAGCCTTCTCACCAGCTTCACACCAACTTTTTCTGGTGAGATGAATTTGGATAAAATCACCATTCTAAAGCCTCGATAACCTAATCGAGGCTACTAGATTTACATGATTTTCCAAAACTGGCGATTAGGGGATAATCGCTGCACAAAAATGCGATAAACTGCTTTCGCCGCCTGTCACAGGAGACCAGGTACGTTTCACACATTTATATGTTACCGGGATCATTCGGCAGAACAAGATAATAAAAACAAATTTAGTTTATTTTGGGAAACCCACATACAACAAGAAGAAATACACAAGGAACAGTTAAAAATACACTTACTGGGGGTATAGGGGAAAAATCTAGGCTTTCCTAGGTGCAGGGTGCCCACTTGGATGAGCTTACCATGACCGTGATATACCCCCGGTCCTCCTAGTCCTCTTTACAGCTTCAATTCCTAGCCGCAACCGCTCCGTTCGATTTTGAGAACTTTGGCGCAAAAAACTGGACTTAGTCTCTGCAAGGCAAACTTTTCAGGATCCAAACGAAGCCGGTCGCTCTGTTATTTTGAACAGAGCAACTTTGAATAGCCTGCCATAGCTTCATCGACTCACCTCATTAGTTGGCTTGGATGGACTTGCTCCCTTCTCTTAATCAGCACCTTACATACACTCCACTGGGCTATCCCCAGAATGGAGGGGGAAGGAGCAGCCATTGGAAAGTGGGAATTCCTCGCAGTCAGCCAATAGAAAGAGGGTCTCGACCTCGGCTGACGTTAGAGGAGGAGGCATGCCCAGCAGGCTCGAAAAGCAGGGTGCGCAGGAAATATGATTTTATCCAAAAGGAGAGCAGACTCTATGGCTGCATCCTCCTTGGCTAACTCATTGCCACCTGCAGGGCTGGCTCCACCAAGCCTGGAAACTACAAAAGGTGTCCCCACAGGGTGCTCTTTGTAGTCTTGACCTAGCCATTCACCCTTTCCTCGATCACCAAATGTTTTCACACCTCTGGACATCCTCTCCCCTTTGAACTACGGACCCTATGCAGACTTGCTGGCACCTTAACTGGTTGCTCGGGCAAGCTGCATAGAGCCTTATAGAAATGTATCAAACCTAATAAAATATATTTTAATACATGGGGGACATTGGGGAGACTCATGACTATAAGGGACTTAGGACTGGTATATCGGGGCTCGAAACTCAGGAGTCTGGGGGACGCTGGACAGCCCCGATGTAATTCTATTCATGTACCGGCAAATAGTGCCTGCACGTCGGGTAGAATGAAGGTACCAGCGGTAGCTCCAGCCCCCGAACTCCTGCAAACAATAGAATTGCATTCCTACCCAAATATTTCACCTAAAACTTACACACTGCAAGTTTCATTAGTCTGGGGAAAAGGGAACATGGAAAGTGGAAAGTGGAAAAGCAGGGGTCACTGTAACTTTACATGTACATATATCTGGCCCCTGGCTTATAGTGCTGGGTATCTGCCAGGGTCCCAAGGACAACCAGAGGGCTTAACCTTTCTATGAAGCCTAGTTACCCTTTCCCGTCACACCGCTCACTTATCAAGGCTTTCTGATTATCTGTAGCTATTTTTGATCGATAACTGCTAAAAAACCTTGATAAGTGGGTTATGAAGGCTACTAGAATAGGCCCCCCAGTCTCTTTCTCCCTTCTTCTCAGTGAGATACAGTATCTATCTTAGGGATGTCTGACTGAACAGGCCTCTATTATTTGTAAAGTCTCTTTAGACGCTCTGCAACCTTTTCAGGATGAGGGAATTCACACAGGCTTAATGATAGCAGTTCACAGTCTTAGGCCACGGATATAGCAGGCGCGCGCAATGGGGCCCCAGAGGCGATATGTGGCCTATTGGATGGGGAGGGGAAGACGCGACGGGGAGGCAATCCCCCATCTCTCATTTCCTTCTCCCCTACCCCCACACTCTCCTCCTTTCCCACACTCAATCCCCCCCTTTCCCACACACACATATCAACACACATCCCTAGTTACACACACACTGTTCCCCATTTACACACACACACAACTCCCCACTTATACAATTCCCCACTTACATACACATACACACTTCCCCATTTATGCACACACTTCCCCAATAACACACACATTTCTCCACTTACACACACACACACACACACACACACACACACACACACACACACACACACACACACACACACACACACACACACACACACACACACACACACACACACACACACACACACTTCCCCACTTACATACTGTACACACATACAATTCCCCACACACAATTCCCCTATTACACACAGACACACACATAATTCTCCACTTTGATACACAAAATACACACACAATTTCCCACTTACATACACACACAATTCCCCACTTTCACACACCCACACTGTTTCATTTATATATACCAAAGAGGGTCCATGCAGGACATCTGAGGGGCTTTGCTTCTCCCTCACAGTTGGCAAGGATCAGCATGAGGCAGCACAGACTCTACCACTAGGCTGGTTACCATGACAACTACATGTCCACACTCAGCCTCCGTAGTTACATGATGACATGAGGAGGCCAGCCTTTAAAGGAGGCACCCAGAAGTTCTTTGCATGCAGAGAGGCATAGCAGAGAGTAGATGTGCCGGCTGGCTGAGTTGAGCCTCCAGTAGTGGCTGAAAGAGCTGCATTTGGCTCTGGAGACGTAGGTTGCCGATACCTGAGTTATATGTTTGTGGATCATCCTGCACAGCTCTACATATTCAATTATTGTTCTTGTGTCTTGGGATTACTTTGTCCCATCTGTTTAATTCTTATTTTAATCTTGTTTTCTATTGGATTCCACAAGTTTTTTTTCTGCACTTTCAACTACAATCTTCATGTTCTTCATAATTGTTTGTTAAAGTGTCCCTATGCATTTTGAGCCAGCTGAAATGATTGTTCAGCTCTAGTTGAAATACAGATGTAGTAACCCAATCTTTGTACAGTATGTATGTATGTCTGTATTTATATAGCGTCATTAATGTACACGTGACAATGATATAAATAACAAATAGTACAAATAACACATAATTGGAAGAAGTGCTTCAGACATAAAAGTAACATTTAGGAAAAGGAGTTCCTGCCCTGAAGAGCTTACAATCTAATTAGTAGATAGGAACAATGTACAGAGACAGTAGGAGGGTGTTCTGGTAAATGTGTCTGCAAGGGGCCAAGGTTTATGTATGAGGTATAAAGTATCAGCTACCGAGCTACTCATATGCTTCGTTAAGCAGGTGTGTTTTAAGGTGGGTCTTAAAGGTGGATAGAGAGAAAGTAGTCATATATTGAGGGGAAGGGCATTCCAGAGGTGTGGGGAAGGCTGTGAGAAAGGTTTAAGACGAGAGAGGGCATTAGAAACAAAAGGGGTAGAGAGAAGCTATCCTTAAGCCGAATGCAAATTTAGCCAAGGTCTGGGGTTAGAAGGGCGAGAACGGCAGAAATAAAGCGGGGCATGTAGATCAAGAGCAGAGAATAGCACAAAGTTGTAGTTCTGGACCTTGTTGTCAGGGTCTCGAGCAGAGCTGAGGGAAGAGAGGGAAGAGCGTAAAGTGGAATCAAAAGCTGGTAGGTTGATATAGTGCAGGTCTCTGCAGAAAAGAGGGGTAGATGGAGATGGAGAAGGAAAGGAGAGAGAGAAAATAAGATGAGGTGATGGTCAGAGAGAGGAAGGGGGGAAATTGAGAAATCAGAGAGAGAAAATGTTGTAGTGAAAACCAGGTCTAGGTAGTGGCCATCCTTGTGGGTGCTGGCTGCAGTCCACTGTTGAAGGCCAAAAGAAGAGGTTAGAGAGAGAAAGCCCAAGGGAGAGAGGGGCCATCAATATGGCAGTTGAAGTCCCCAGGGAGAAGAACAGGAGAGTCAGAAGAGAGAAAGAAAGAGAGCCAGGATTCAAAGTGAGAGAGAAACATATAGGGGGTGAGTAGAGGTAGGTGGGTGTTAGATGATCGCCACGTGGACAGGGAGAGGAGAGAAATGCTGGATAGTGTGAGCTTCAAAGGAGGGAAAAGCAAAAGAGGGAGATATTGCAAAAAGAAATGGTTGTCCACAGCACTCCTCTTTAAAAAAAAAATATTTTCTTTATTCAATCCATCAGGCCTTACAGTTAAAAATTAAAAGTGGGCAAAGTTTTGGACCACCCTGGCCCTTTGTCAAGCTGAATGGTATGGAACATCATCTATTTTTTAGTGCTGCAGACCGCCATTAATTTGTGTTTGTATTCTGCGATAGCATAGGTGAACTACGACTGTATGTTTGACACCCATGTCAAGATAACTGACTTGAATTCTTTTAGTATATATTGCAAGCATTTGTGCGTGTTTTCTCCATGTTAGGTTGCAGCCAGGGTGAGGAGAAGCACGCTCACGCTCAGAGCTTTTTAAAAATACTTGTTACCTGATGCACACGTCCAAAGTGCTGCTTCATGCACGCGCACGTGTGCTTGGAGCGGAGCTGTGCTTGGGGAGACATCAGAATTTGTTTTTCCGCCACGATGGCTGATCACATGGCAAGGGAAGAGCCAATCAAAGTAGAGCAGACTGGGAAACCAATGAAAATTGAGCATTAATACATCTAATCAAATCCAAACACTGTGGAAATTTCTGAGGTGGTGTGCTGTACTGTGTAAACTCTGTTGGTGTGCTTTGTAGTGTGCTTGCAGCATTTATTATTAAATTTACTGCACAAAATTGATAACTTTGCAATTGAACTGCTGATTTTTTAGGTATTTCTGAGCGATTCTCTCTGGAACCAGAAATGCAAATCATACCATGATAGAAATCTTCATGAGAAACTATGGAAGCAGATATCCGAAATCATGTGCCTTCCATGTAAGAAAATGAATTATTTAAGAATATAGTAATTTATATCAATTAAAAGAAGATTAAGTGATAGTGTTGATTATGTCAAACATTAAATACTTTAATTTAATAAGGGGCTGTGTAACACGGATGCAGCCGTGTCCCCTCATACCTCTGGTCCCGGGGATGGGGACAACTGCGGTCAGCGTGAGCTCCGGAGCGCCGTGGCGTACCCGGCAAGCGGGGGACGCCATCATCAGTGTTCGCGCATGCCCAGGATGAGATATGCACATGTGCAGTGAAGCAGAAGTTGCGGTGGCCATTTTAGGTTCACGCATTTGCAGTGGAGTCTTTGCGCATGCGCTGTCCCCAGAGTTGCGGTGGCCATCTTAGAAGAGGCTCCGCAAGGGACTACATGTCCCAGGAGCCTGAGGGACATGCAGTTAGAATATTGACACAGGCAGTTGCTGGCAGCTGGAAAAAGGGGAGAACCGTTGAGGTAGTATCCAGGGAGCAGTACTCCCCTGGACTTGGACTAGGTTTGTCCCTTATGTTCCAGCTAGGTCCTAAGTCCCCTTTTAGATTGTGGCTGCTATAGGGAAGACCCCAGACAGGGACATTACCCTTTAGCCTTATAGTGTCTGGTGTAGCACCAGTGAAGAGACGCCATGCGGTGAGCTGCAGCCTGTGGTCTGAGATCAGACCACAGGCAACTATAGACATTAAGGGACACCCTCCAACTGGAGGTCCCTCAAGAGGCGGGCGCTTATGCGGACCAGAGAGCGAGGATTCAACACACGTCGTGGGATCATACGTATCCTTTTTGCTCATTCAGCGGTACCTGGGTACAGGAGTGCCCAGGGAGGTAAAGTGCCCCAACGGTCCACAGGGGTAGCTCTACTGCCTACACTTGGGTGGGGCTGACTCTCATTGAGGGAGGACACCAGAAGTATTGGTGCCACGCACCCTATGCACTTTGGGGGACACCCACCCTGTGTTGTTATTGTGCTGTTAAATATGTGTTAGTAAAAATAAGTGGTCAAACCAGTGTGTGTATCTTTATTCATTGACTACATTGGTTCCTGAGAGGGGTTATCCTGCAGTGCTGGGATCCCTCCCTGGTGGAGGCGCTGCATACCGATATAACGCTATCACCCCAGGCTCCCAGTGGCGGAGGATTAGGCCTCCTGTACACTAGTATCAAAAAAGTGGTATTACGGCACTCCTATATAGAGTGGTGCTTGGTGCTTTAATTAAGTGATATTAGTACAAAAACTAAGTGTACAATAAGTGTATAAAATAATATAACCGTGCAAGTGAGAAAACAATAATAAGTGATAATATGCTGCTCAACCCTCTTGAAGAAAAGTTTCTGTTTTTCTTCTTCTTTATGTTTGGTTCGGAACTTTGGGGAGAGCAGGTGTCCCCATAAAAATAAAGGAATAAAAGACTACCTAGTGTAATCAGCTTCCCACAATTGGAATCTAGGATATCTGCCAAATGGAAACTCACCCTTTTCAGGATGTAAAATCCCTTTCCCACTTTATATGTGGTTCGCGAAATGAAGTTAGAATGCTCCTCTAGCAAGGGTGGTCACAATGTGATGTATCCTCGGTAAGAAAAAATAGCACAAATAGTTTAACTCTATAAAATCACATCTATATTGGATACAATATCGCACTTACAGTACATAAGTCAAAGAAGTGTTAGGCACGTAATAATTATAGGTGAGTGACTTGATCCGTTACTCCCCTGTCCCAGTCTGCGTCTCTCTGTCCTGTTTGCCGGGCTCCCGATGAGCGTCACGTCACATCCGGTGGTGGGTCGCATCACTTCCGGTGCCTCCGGGATCGTGCGGGAGAACGGGCTGCGCTTGACTTTGGAGATCCGGTCACACCTACTGTGATTTTTGTTCCAGTGACAACTCCGGAGTGGCTCTTCTCTGCACTCTCTCTATTCCAGAATGTCTTTTCTAAGGAGTGGTGCCCAAAATTGTACTCCATATTCAAGGTGTGGTCTTACTAATGCTTTGTAAAGGGGCATAATTATGTTTACTTACTTTTCATCCATTGCCCATTTAATGCAAGGTAAGATCTTGTTTGCCTTTGCAGCTACTGCATGACTTTGGGGTACTATTGCTAAGCCTGCTGTCTACAAGCATTCCTAAATCCTCCATCAAGGATTCCCCTAATTTATCCCCATTTCATTTGTAAGTCACCAGTTTATTTTTGCATCCCAAATGCATAACCTTAAATTTATCTGTATTAAACCTCATCTGCCATTTACCTGCCCACGTTTCCAGTCTCTCCAAGTCCTTCTGGAGAGAAATTACACACTGCTCTGATTCTACTTATCTTACACAATTTAGTATCATCAGCAAAAACTTTGCTCTCAATGCCAACCTCAAGGTCATTAATAAACAAGTTAAAAAGCACGTCCGACAATGAGTTACCTATCTTTGTCTATAAACAATATTCACAATTAAATAAATTCTGTGAAACTTTAGTCAATTTGAAGTGACCATCACTAAGTGTTCTCTCCTATTAGTTTCTGTATGCACTTTGTGAGATGGTCTGTGTTTGAACTCTTTTCTACTGAGTCTCTCACACTAACTCACTCTGTCCATGTCCTGGCTTATCTGTATACTTATTTATGTCCTTATCGGTTAGAGATGGCCAACATTTTTGCCAAAATCCGCCAGGAATTAGCTCATTCCTTTCAGATGTGGAATTACGCAGATCAGTCTAAGGTCGATTATTTTTTTTTCTTTCTATCATTCGTCATCTGTTCGACGGATTCAGAATTCAAATCGGCAAACGGAATCCGTAATTCGCAAACTGAATTATTCTAGGAGTAGTATATAAAGAGGGGTTTCCATTGTATTGTAGACACAGTTTGGCTGTAGGTTCGTTAGCATTGCTGCTGTAGTGCTATAGGTCAAACCTTTATAAATTATTTACTTTAAGAAAACTTGTAGCTTTACCATTAACCTGTGATAGACTGGACTGGCCCTTGTATGTGTCCACTCCCTGGGCTGCGGTCTTCCTGCCTTACTGGCCTGGGCTTCTGTACTGTTTCTATTATATAAATTATATAGACATATATTAACAATACAGTCGATTAGTTTCAAGGAAGGCTAAACTTATACACATTTAGTTTATTCTCTGCACCTTGTCTGCCGGGGTGCAGCCCAGACCACTAAGGCCAGTAGCCACTGCCATTCCATTACTAGAGTTGTCACATTGGTATTACCACTGTCAGTTCCACAGCAGCAGCACCCAGTCAGGCAAACCAAGAACACTGTGCAAAGGGCAAAAGCAGCACAGAGAGTAAATCAAAATCATGCACTATCATTTTTTTCTCTATTCTGTGTCTCTCTGAATGAGATAGGATAGCAGGAGATTTTTCTGACTTATTATATGGTAATAATAGAGTGTTATTATATCACAGTTTAATATTATATTACTATTTATCTAATTTGTTATGGTTTGGCAATTAACATTACATGGTATACGATTATCCACTGTGTGCAGTCCACTGACCAGTTGCCCTGCCACATCAGTGCCGCCTCTAGTCAATAGTAAAAATATATATGTAGGGTACACTCTACACTCGACTAAATCTAACTAGCAATTGCTGGGTGGGATTAATGAGGGATTGTGATATCACAAGACAACGGATGACTAGGACCAGGGACCCAGACAATCACTATGAGGATCTGGTTTTAGAAAGAGATCTAGTCGTGATGATGCGTGTTGGGAATTAGGGGGTGAAACAGTTACAGTTATGTCCAGAAAAAAATGGACACTGACACAATTTTCTAAATTTTGGCTCTGTACGCCACCACAATGGATTTGAAATGAAACAACTGAGATGCAATAGAAGTGCAGACTTTCAGCTATAATTCAAGGGGTTGAACAAAAATAACGTATGAAACATTTAGAAATTGCAACTATTTTCGTACACAGTCCCCTTATTTCAGGGGCTCAAATGTAATTGGACAAATTAACACAATCATAAATAAAATGTTCATTTTTAATACTTTGTCGAGAATTCTTTGCAGGCAATGACTGCTTGAAGTCTGGAACGCATGGACTGTGACGGTTCAGGGGATTCCTGCTTCCCAATGTGTCCCCGTCACCCCTGTTCTCCCTGCCTCTGACCTTCCTCCTCCGCCTCCTCGTTCATCTCTCCCTTCCTCCTCCCGCACCCGTTCCTCTGCGCCCTGTCCAGACGCGCGTCCGGCTGTCACGCGCGTTCCCCGCAAGGTGCACGCTTATCCCCAAACTCCCGATCTCCCCCGCGGCACTCAGCGCTCGCTCCGCCGCTCTATTCCCTCTCCCATCATGTTACCTTCTTCAGCAGCCCCTCCTGCCTTCACGCCGTCCGTGGCAAGCGCCCCTGCAACGCGACGCTCCGCGCGCTCCCTGGCACACACTGTGCGCGCGCATCCAGCCCTTACAGAAGGTGCGCGCACATGCTCCACTTGTAGGTCTACTCTGAGCCCTGGGTCCGCCCTTCATAGTGTGCAAGCTATTTCCCTGTCTGATTTGCCTGTCTCCTCCCTCACTCCTTCTGACATATCTCTGCAACCCCTCTCTCCACACTCTGCTTCTCCTCTCTCTCCCATTGGTGCTCAACCCCTCACTCCTCCTCTCTCTCCCATTGGTGCTCCCTCCTTTATAACCCCTATCTGTCCTCTAGCTCAATGCTCTGCATAGCTTCTTGTAACCCCTGTGTGTGCAGTCTCTATGCTTGGCTCTCTTGTCTCTTACAGTGCTGTTTCCTGTCCCTGTTTACCTTTGGATCTCCCTGGCTTGAACTCTACTTTGAATTGGATTGCCCTGCTTTCTCCTGCCCTTGGACCCTGCATTTGAATACGTTTACCCTGCCTTCTCCTATCCTCGAACACTCGCTTGTGGACTTGATTACGCTGCTCTCTGTTAACCCTGAACTCTGGCACACGGACATTACTATCCAAACTCTCATACCCAGGACATTGCAAGTATCTGCTAACCTTTTCTATACAGGCCCGGCAATCCAATACCACACTCCGGGCACGCCCTCACTGCTGTGGGTGCGTGTTATACCTTACCCACCTCAGTACTGGGGACTGGCCAGGTCTGCGGGCATACAGGCGTTACATGGACATCACCAAAAGCTGGGTTTCCTCCTTTTTGATACTTTGCCAGGCCTTTACTGCAGCTGTCTTCAGTTGTTGTTTGTTCGTGGGTCTTTCTGCTTTAAGTTTTGTCTTCAGCAAGTGAAATGCATGCTCGATCGGGTTGATCAGGTGATTGACACGGCCATTGCAGAATATTCCACTTCTTTGCCTTAAAAAACTCCTGGGTTGCTTTCCCAGTATGTTTTGGGTCATTTTCCATCTGTAAAGTGAAGCGCCATCCAATCAACTTCTCTGAATTTGGCTGAATCTGAGCAGACAAAATATCCCTATACACTTCAGAATTCATCCGGCTGCTTCTGTCTTCTGTCACTTCATCAATAAACACTAGTGACCCAGTGCCATTGTAAGCCATGCATGCCCATGCCATCACACTACTTCCACTGTGTTTTACAGATGATGTGGTATGCTTCGGATCATGAGCCGTTCCAAGCCTTCTCCATACTTTTTTCTTCCCATCATTCTGTTACAGGTTGATCTTAGTTTCATCTGTTCAAAGAATGCTCTTTCAAAACACGGCTGGCTTTTTTAGATATTGTTTGGCAAAGTCTAATCTGGCCTTTCTATTCTTGAGGTTTATGAATGGTTTGCACCTTGTGGTGAACCCTCTGTATTTGCTCTCGTGAAGTCGTCTCTTTATGCTAGACTTGGATAATGATATGCCTACCTCCTGGAGAGTGTCCTTCACTTGGCTGGATGTTGTGAAGGGGTTTTTCTTTACCATGGAAAGGATCTTACGATCATCCACCACTGTTCCGTGGACTCCGTGGACGTCTTCCGTCTTCCGTGGACGTCTAGGCCTTTTTGTGTTGTAGAGCTCATCAGTGCGTTCTTTTTTTCTCAGAATGTACCAAACTGTTGATTTGGCCACTCCTAATGTTCCTACTATCTCTCTGATGGATTTTCTTTTTTTTTGCAGCCTAAGGATGCTTTGTTTCACTTGCATTGAGAGCTCCTTTGACCGCATGTTGTGGGTTCACAGCAACAGCTGCCAAATGCGAATGCCACACCTGGAATAAACTTAAATAGTTACATAGTTACATAGTTGAGGTTGAAAAAAGACGTAGGTCCATCAAGTTCAACCTATGCTAAATTTAGACAACAGATACTTTATCCTATATCTATACTTACTTATTGATCCAGAGGAAGGCAAACAAAAAACCCCATTAAGGGGAAAAATTAATTCCTTCCTGACTCCAAGAATTGGCAATCGGATTAATCCCTGGATCAACATCCTTCCCATGTATACTTATTTGGTATATCCCTGTATACCTTTCCCATCTAAAAAGATGTCCAACCTTTTTTTGAACAAATCTATTGTATCTGCCATCACAGTCTCCATGGGTAATCAATTCCACATTTTAACTGCCCTTACTGTAAAGAACCCTTTCCTTTGTTGCTGGTGAAATTTAATTTCCTCCAACCTTAAGGGATGGCCCCGAGTCCTTTGTACTGCCCGTGGGATGAATAGTTCGTTTGAAAGCTCCTTGTATTGTCCCTGAATATATTTTTATATAGTTATCATATCCCCTCTTAGACGCCTCTTTTCTAATGTAAATAAATCTAATTTAGCTAGCCTCTCCTCATAAGTTAGAATGTCCATCCCCTTTATTAATTTGGTGGCTCTTCTCTGCACTCTCTCTAGTTCCATAATGTCTTTTCTTAAGATTGGTGCCCAAAATTGTACTCCATATTCAAGGTGTGGTCTTACTAATGCTTTGTAAAGGGGCATAATTATGTTTATTTCCCTTCCATCCATTGCCCGTTTGATGCAAGATAAGATCTTGTTTGCCTTTGCAGCTACTGCATGACATTGGGCACTATTGCTAAGCCTGTTGCCTACAAGCACTCCTAAATCCTTCTCCATCAAGGATTCCCCCAATATATCTCCATTTAATTTGTAAGTCGCCTTTTTATTCTTGCATCCCAAATGCATAACCTTACATTTATCTGTATTAAACCTCATCTGCCATTTACCTGCCCACGTTTCCAGTCTGTCCAAGTCCTTCTGAAGAGAAATTACATCCTGCTCTGATTCTATTACCTTACACAATTTAGTATCATCAGCAAAGATGGAGACTTTGCTCTCGATCCCAACCTCAAGGTCATTAATAAACACGTTAAAAAGCAGGGGTCCCAGTACCGATCCTTGAGGTACTCCACTCACGACTTTAGCCCAAACTGAAAAAGTTCCATTTACTGCACCGATACACTTTATTCGAGCAAATACCCAGTATGTACCTGGCAGATACCTGGAATGCGCCGCTCCTCACCTCTGACAAGCCCCGTTGCGTTTGCCTTCCCAGCCTGGGTTGATGCCTGGCTGACGGGCGGCTGATCTGTTAAATGATAATGATTAGGATTTAATAGGCTGCAATGCTTCGCGTGTCTACCAGATGGCATAAATTCATGAATTGTAATGCAGTATATATATATATATATATATATATACTGTGCAGTATTGCAGCCAGCGGGAATAAAATGCTTCAATCCCTGCCTGGAAAATAACCCAATGCACTCGGGCAGAAAACAGTCACAAACCTCAATACACCCGGGTATACCCGAATTCGTGGCACTAGCTGAGCTCGAATAAAGTGTGTCGCCAGTGTATGACAACCCTTTGTTGTCTGTCCTTTAACCAGTTTTCAATCCAGGTGCATATATTATTACTGAGTCCAATTTTCTTTATTTTGCTCACCAACCGTATCAAAAGCCTTTGCAAAATCTAAGTAGACCACATCAACTGCATTACCCTGGTCTAAATTCCTACTTACCTCCTCAAAGAAACAAATAAGGTTAGTTTGGCAAGATCTATCCTTCATAAATCCATGCTGACTATTACTAATAAGTTTGTTTTCCATTAGGTATTCCTGAATATTATCCCGTATTAAACCTTCAAGTAGTTTCCCTACTATTGAAGTCAGGCTTACAGGTCTGTAATTTCCCGGTTGTGATCTAGCTCCCTTTTTAAATATAGGCACCACATCTGCTTTACGCCAATCTTGTGGTACTGAGCCTGTGGAAATGGAGTCCTTGAATATTAAATATAATGATTTTGCTATTACTGAGCTTAACTCCTTGAGAACTCTTGGATGTATGCCATCGGGGCCAGGTGCCTTATTAACTTTAATTTTTCAAGTCGCTTATGAACTTCTTCCTCTGTTAACCAATTGTTCATTAATATGGAGGTTATGGCTTCCTCCAGCGGCACTACTATTGAACTTGATTTTTCCCTGGTAAAAACAGAGGCAAAGAATTTGTTTAATACCTCAGCTTTTTCCTTATCTCCAATAATCTGCGTACCCATCTCACACTGAAAGGGTCCTATATTTTCTTTTCTCATTTTTTTGTTATTAAGGTACTTAAAGAATTTTTTAGGGTTGACCTTACTTTCTATTGCAATCCTTTTTTCATTATCCATTTTTGCTAATTTGATTGCCCTTTTGCAATTTTTGTTACATTCCTTATAATTCTGATACGATGTCTCTGTCCCTTCTGACTTAAAGAATCTAAACGCCTTCCTCTTCTTGTCCATTTCCTCCCCTACCTGTTTATTTAGCCACATTTGGTTTTGACTTATTTCTTTTATACATATTACCCAAGGGTATACACTGATAAGTGTGCTTTTCTAACAATGTTTTAAAGACCGCCCATTTATCGTCTACATTTTTCCCTGCAAAAACATCATCCCATTGTATTACTACTAGATTAGACCTCAGTTTATTAAAATCTGCCTTTCTAAAGTTTAAAATTTTTGTTTAACCCAAGTAATCTGTTTTTTGATAATTTATTTCAAATGAGACCATGTTATGATCACTGTTACCCAAATGTTCCAGGACTTGAATATTTGTTATTACTTCTACATTGTTTGATATGACCAAATCCAGAACTGCCCCTCTCCTGGTTGGTTCCTCAATAATTTGGGTCATATAATTGTCTTTAAGCACCCCCAAAAACCTGTTTCCTTTTGTTGTAACGCTAATCTCATTGCCCCAGTCTATGTTTGGATAATTAAAATCCCCCATTATGCAAACATGACCCAGTTTTGATGCCTTCTCCATTTGCAAAAGTATTTTAGCTTCCTCAATCTCACAGATATTTGGTGGTTTATAGCATATTCCCACAAACATTTTCTTTATACTTATACCTCCCACTGCTAATTTCTATCCACAAAGTCTCTACATTTTCATCATTCCCTTCATAGACATCATCCCTTATAATAGGTTTTAGATCCGGTTTAACATATAGACATACTCCACCTCCCCTTCTATTTGTTCGATCCTTCCGAAAAAGAGAATAACCCTCTAAATTAACTGTCCAGTCAAGAGTTTCATCACCCCATGTTTCAGTAATGCCTATGATATCATACTGCTCCCTTGCAGCTATTAATTCAAGCTCCCCCATTATATCTGTCAGGCTTCTTGCATTAGCAAGCATGCATTTCAGTTTTTTTTCAGCCTGTACTATTATCTTATCTGCTCCTGTCTTTCTGCTCCCACTTGGTTTAGTCTTTAGAAGTTTTCTAGTATTATCTGTATGTACTATGGGTGTCTCACTGCTTGTTAAACTTGCACTTGCCCCCATTCTACCTCCATACCACTTTGTATCCTCATCTATTCCATTTAGTTCATTATCTGTTTCATTCCCCTCCCCCCTCCATCCTAGTTTAAAATCTCCTCCAACCTTTTTAGCATTCTCCCCCCCAGCACAAAAGATCCCTCTTCATTGAGGTGCAATCGGTCCCTAGAATATAGATGGCGCTGGTAGTATTTCAGAAAATACTACCTTGGAGGTCCTTGCCTTAAGCTTTTGGCCTAGATCCCTGTAATCATTTTTTAAGACCCTCCATCTTTCTCTAACTTTGTCATTGGTGCCAACGTGTACCAAGACCGCCGGGTCAATCCCAGCCCCCCCCCCCCGTCAGGCCTTTTACCTGCTTAATTGATGATGAAATTACGAAGGACTAGCCCACTCCTGACAATGAAACAGCTGTTGAGTCAATTGTCCAATTACTTTTGGTCCCTTGAAAAAGAGGGGGCTAGATATTAAAGAGATGTAATTCCTAAACCCTTTCTCCAATTTGGATGTGAATACCCTCAAATTAAAGCTGATAGACTGCCCTTTAATCCCATATTCATTATTTAACTGTAACTTTAATTTATTTTGGTACACAGCTGAAATAACAAAACTTGTATTGGTGTCCAATTATTTCCAGACCTAACTGTATATCTTTAATATAACAAGCGTCAGAGAAGCCCAATGCTACATCCAATATGACAAAAATACACAGTAAAATACTTATATTCTCTTGAAAAAGGGTAATTTAGTTTAACCCTTTGGCCAAATCATTTTAAACTTGTGAGCCATGACAAGGCAGAACCTGTTCACAGGTCCTAACACTACTTACTGTATAAAATACTAATATACCTCTATTAGGATCAAAATTCTCATTTACCTCTATTAGGAGAGAGACAGACCAACATTGGATCTATATAAGCCCGCCCCTCCCCACTTCTCAAGTCAGCAGGTTCCTTTCATTTTACTGGATATAGATCCAATTTTGGCCTTTCTCCCTCCTAATAGAGTTAAATGAGAATTTTAATCCTAATGGCCTTCATGGGCACCTGCAACCTTCCAAAGGTTGATGAATAAATTGTTACACCCACACTCGAACTACGCCTCAGCATATTTAGACGATGTGGTAATTCATAGTCCAGATTGGGACTCACATCTACAAAAGGTTGAGGCAGTGTTGAGAACCTTTTGGGAGGCGGGTCTTACAGCCAACCCAGCTAAATGTTCAGTCGGCCTAGCAGAAGCAAAATATCTTGGCTACGTTGTGGGAAGGGGGACAGTAAAACTTCAGCTCAATAAAGTTGAAGCCATTGAGAATTGGCCCCGTCCCCTTATAAAAAAACAGGTTAGGACATTTCTAGGCATTGTAGGTTACTACAGGCGATTTATACCCCATTTTGCAACCCGGGCTGCACAGCTTTCAGATTTAGTAAAGGCAAGGGCAGCTGATGTTGTAAAATGGAGCAGTGGTGCGGAGACCGCATTTTTAGACCTACGTACAGCGCTCTGTAGTCACCCAGTCTTGGTAGCCCCGGATTTTATGAAGAATTTTTTTATGCAAACGGACGCCTCCAAAGTAGGTCTCGGAGCAGTACTGTTCCAGTTTGTAGGAGAAGAGGAACACACGGTCCTCTAAGTCGCAAATTGTGTCCCCGCGAACAAAGATATGCCACAATAGAAAAAGAGTGTTTGGCCGTGAAGTGGGCAACAGACACGTTGAAGTATTACCATTTAGGCAGGTCTTTTACGCTCGTTACAGATCATGCACCCCTACAGTGGATGCATAGAAATAAAGAAAAGAACTCGAGAGTTACCCGTTGGTTTCTATCTTTGCAACCTTTCAACTTCACAGTCCAACATCGGCCAGGCATACTGCACGGCAATGCTGATGCACTCTCTAGGGTGCACAGTCTCGGTGCACGGGCCGCTCCACTCTGTAACGTTACGCTGGGAAGGGGGATATGTGACAGGGTCATTGACTCTAGCAGCTAGCAGCCATGCTTGTAAGCAGATATGTTTTTAAGTAGAAATGTTTCAAGTAGAATATGAAGTTTAAAAAGGAAGGAAGACTATTGAATCACTCACTCATCTCATCTCTTCTCTTTCCTCAGGTAAAAACATATTCCAATTGTCTGTCTATCCTGATATCCTCCCCTGCTGTGTATTTAGTTCTATTTAGGTAAAAACATATTCCAATTGTCTGTCTATCCTGATATCCTCCCCTGCTGTGTATTTAGTTCTATTTAGGTAAAAACATATTCAAATTGTCTGTCTATCCTGATATCCTCCCCTGCAGTGTATTTAGTTCTATTTAGGTAAAAACATATTCCAATTGTCTGTCTATCCTGATATCCTCCCCTGCTGTGTATTTAGTTCTATTTAGGTAAAAACATATTCCAATTGTCTGTCTATCCTGATATCCTCCCCTGCTGTGTATTTAGTTCTATTTAGGTAAAAACATATTCCAATTGTCTGTCTATCCTGATATCCTCCCCTGCAGTGTATTTAGTTCTATTTAGGTAAAAACATATTCCAATTGTCTGTCTATCCTGATATCCTCCCCTGCTGTGTATTTAGTTCTATTTAGGTAAAAACATATTCCAATTGTCTGTCTATCCTGATATCCTCCCCTGCTGTGTATTTAGTTCTATTTAGGTAAAAACATATTGCAATTGTCTGTCTATCCTGATATCCTCCCCGGCTGTGTATTTAGTTCTATTTAGGTAAAAACATATTCCAATTGTCTGTCTATCCTGATATCCTCCCCTGCTGTGTATTTAGTTCTATTTAGGTAAAAACATATTCCAATTGTCTGTCTATCCTGATATCCTCCCCTGCTGTGTATTTAGTTCTATTTAGGTAAAAACATATTCCAATTGTCTGTCTATCCTGATATCCTCCCCTGCTGTGTATTTAGTTCTATTTAGGTAAAAACATATTCCAATTGTCTGTCTATCCTGATATCCTCCCCTGCTGTGTATTTAGTTCTATTTAGGTAAAAACATATTCCAATTGTCTGTCTATCCTGATATTCTCCCCGGCTGTGTATTTAGTTCTATTTAAGTAGAAATGTTTCAAGTAGAATATGAAGTTTAAAAAGGAAGTTCAAAAAGAAGTGGAAAGTGGACATCACCAACTGCTTCTGATTCCTGCTTTTGATCTACGTTGGAAAAGAGGATATCATCTAAGACTGCACATCTCAACACTTAACTATTGCTGTGATGCCGCCTTTATTTTTTTATATTTGCTGAAACCTCACTTATTTTCAAATTATGCACTTCCTTCCACCAGTCTCCTTATGTCTCTAACCCTATTCATATATCTCCATCTCTCCTTTCTTCCCCACTTCTCAGTTCACATGAACTCCTTTCTTACCTGCATCCTCTGTCAACACACAACTATACACCCTGCACTAAAACACACCCCTATAAATCATCCTCACACATCCTCTTTCTATCCATCCTTCTCCTCCTTGCTTCTGGGGATATCTCTCCCAATCCTGGTCCCTGCCTTATTTCTACTTGCTCTCGTCCTCGCCTCCCACATACAACTTCTACTCCTTCTGGTGTTAACCCCTCCAACCTCATACCCATCCCCTGCCACCCTCCCTCCTCTCTCCCTTTCTCCTGTGTCCTTTGGAATGCTCGCTCCCTCTCTAACAAGTTCCTCTCTGTGCATGACTTCTTTCTCTCTCACTCCCTGCTTCTCTTTGCTATAACTGAGACCTGACTCACGCAGTCTGACTCTGCTCTGGAAGCTGCCCTCTCCTATGGTGGCCTTTTCTTCTCCCACACTCCGCGCCCTGATGGCAGGGGTGGAGGTGTGGGGCTCCTGCTCTCCTCTCTCTGCCGTTACCGAACTCTTCCTATTCCCCCCTCTCTTGCCTTTCCCTCCTTTGAGGTTCACACTGTCCAGATCTTCTCTCCTCTCCCTGTTCATGTGGAGGTCATCTATTGCCCACCTACCTCTACTCATCCCCCTTCTGCCTTTCTCTCTCACTTTGAATCCTGGCTCTCTTTCTTCCTCTCCTCAGACTCCCCTGTTCTTCTCCTTGGGGACTTCAATTGCCACATTGATGACCCCTCTCTCCCTTGGGCTTCCCGCTTTCTTTCTCTAACCTCTTCTTTTGGCCTTCAACAGTGGACTGCAGCCAGCACCCACAAGGATGGCCACTACTTAGACCTGGTTTTCACTAAAAACTTCTCTCTCTCTGATTTCTCCATTTCCCCTTTTCCTCTCTCTGACCATCACCTCATCTCATTCTCTCTATCTCGCTTCTCCCCTTCTCCACCTCCATCTACCCCCCGGTTCTGCAGAAACCTGCGCTCTATTCACTTACCCGATTTTGAGTCCACGTTACACTTCTCCCTCTCCTCTCTAAGCTCTGCTACAGACCCTGACAAACTGGTCAGGAACTACAACTCTGCCTTGTTCTCCTCTCTTGATCTACATGCCCCGCTTTCTCTCTGCCGCACTCGCCCTTTTAACCCTAGACCCTGGTTAAATTCCCACACGCGCATGCTGCGTTCCTCCACTCGTTCCTCTGAACGCCTCTGGAGGAAATCTCATAACTCGCAGACTTCCTTCACTACAAATTTATGCTATCCTGTTTCAACTCTGCCCTCTCGCAAGCTAAACAAGCCTATTTCCTTCACTAATCAACATGCACAAGTCTAACCCACGCCGACTGTTCTCTGTCTTTGATACTCTACTCAAACCACCCTCAGCTGCCTCTCCTTCCTCCATCTCCGTTCAGGAATTTGCTTACTATTTTAAGGAAAAGGTGGAATCCATACGTCAGAACATCCCCTCTGTTTCTTCCTCCCATCCTACACCTCTTCCTAACTCTCCTCCTGCCTTCCTTGACTCTTTTTCCACTGTCTCAGAGGAGGATGTGTCACTGTTGATCGCCTCTTCTCCCTCTACCACTTGCCCTCTTGAACCCATTCCCTCCCATCTCCTAAAACCTCTTGCTCCTACTATAATCCCTACGCTCACGCACATTTTTAACTCCTCCCTCTGCTCTGGAACCTTTCCATCCTCCTTCAAACATGCAACAGTCATAACCATTACTCAAAAACAGCAAGCTTGACCCTACCTGTCTTTCTAACTATCGGCCTGTCTCCCTCCTGCCTTTTGCCTCTAAACTCCTTGAACGTCTTGTATTCGCTCGCTTGCTCCATTTTCTCAACACCTATTCTCTCCTAGACCCTCTACAATCTGGCTTCCGCACTGCTCACTCCACGGAAACAGCCCTCACTAAAATAACTGATGACCTCCATGCTGCCAAAGACAGAGGTCATTACACTCTGCTCATATTAATCGACCTCTCTGCAGCATTTGACACCGTGGACCACCCTCTTCTCCTTCACATTCTCCATACTCTTGGCATTCAGAACAAAGCTCTATCCTGGATCTCATCCTACCTCTCCCATCGTACTTTCAGTGTCTCTTCTGCTAATACCTCCTCCTCTATTGATCTCTCTGTGGGGGTACCCCAGGGCTCTGTCCTGGGACCTCTTCTCTTTTCTCTATATACATTCTCTCTAGGTGACCTAATAACATCTTTTGGGTTTAATTATCACCTCTATGCTGACGACACACAAATATATTTCTCAACACCCGACCTTACACCTGCTGTAAAAACCAAAGTTTCTGAATGTCTCTCTGCTATATCATCCTGGATGGCCCTCCGCCGCCTTAAACTCAACATGGCTAAAACAGAGCTCTTCATACTTCCTCTCAAACCTGGCCCTACTACCTACTTCCACATTACTGTTGGAACTACGATCATTCACCCAGTAGCCCAAGCACGCTGCCTTGGGGTCACACTCGACTCCTCTCTCACATTTGCCCCTCACATTCAAAACATTTCTAAAACCTGTCGCTTTTTCCTCCGCAATATAACAAAGATACGCCCTTTCCTCTGTTGCTCGACTGCTAAAACTCTGACTCAGGCCCTCATTCTCTCCCGTCTTGATTACTGTAACCTCCTGCTGTCCGGCCTTCCTGCCTCTCACCTGTCTCCCCTACAATCTATCCTTAACACTGCTGCCAGAATCACTCTTCTCTTTCCTAGATCTGTCTCAGCATCTCCCCTCATGAAATCCCTCTCCTGGCTTCCGATCAAAGCCCGCATCTCACACTCCATTCTTCTCCTCACTTTTAAAGCTTTACACTCTTCTGCCCCTCCTTACATCTCAGCCCTAATTTCTCGTTATGCACCATCCAGACTCTTGCGTTCTTCTCAAGGATGTCTTCTTTCTACCCCCTTTGTATCTAAAGCCCTCTCCCGCCTTAAACCTTTTTCATTGACTGCCCCTCACCTCTGAAATGCCCTTCCCCTCAGTACCCGACTAGCACCCTCTCTATCCACCTTTAAGACCCACCTTAAGACACACTTGCTTAAAGAAACATATGAATAGCACTGTGGCTATTCTGAACACATGGCACATAAAGCTTGGCCCCCTGCAGATGCACTTACCAGAACTCCCTCCTACTGTCTCTGTACGTTCTCCCTACCTACCAATTAGACTGTAAGCTCCTCGGAGCAGGGACTCCTCTTCCTTAATGTCTAGAGCACTTATTCCCATGATCTGTTATTTATATTATCTGTTATTTATTGGATTACCACATGTATTACTGCTGTGAAGCGCTATGTACATTAATGGCGCTATATAAATAAAGACATACAATACAATACATTAGTAGGAGATGGCAGTATGCCTGCTTTCCAGTAGACGAGGGGTTAACCCAGCTTATTAAGCAGTCCACAGGTGATTCAAATTAAGCTAGCTCCCCTCCTTTAAAACAGGAAGAGGAAATGCCTCTGGAGCAGCAGTCTCTCTCAGACACAGAGAGAAGACAGAGGAGTGTTGACAGACAGACACAGGCTGCTCAGATTTATCCTGTCCCAAGGGGGAATAAAGCTCCCAGGTAAGGAGCCAACTGGTGTTGTTGAACATTGTTGGGCTGGACTAGGTTAGCTAGTTAGCCAGGTAGATAGCCTGCACTTTTGTTTAGTCAGTTCCCCGACCGGGGAAAGGTTTTTGTTTACGTTTATTGCACTTAAAGGGACAGAGTACCCATTGTTTTGGTTACACTTGGACAAAAATCCACCAGCATTATTTCACCAGAAGAGTCGTGTTGTCTCCTCAGTAACCACGGTCATCCTTCCACAATATATATATATACACCTTGGAGCCTTTGGAGTGCCTGCTGTTATCTATATATATATATATATAAATATATATATAAAAGAAAAGGGAGTTAAGTAGCGCCAAATAAGAAGTGTTGAAATAGTGTAAAAATATTATTAATGATAATTTAAATGAATATTTCTAAATAGGCAAAATCACTAAAAATTATAAATGTGTATACTACAATTTAAAATAAATATATATAACATATATTAAGTGCTCCTATTTCATGAAAAACAATTTAAGACAACACTCCAAAAACATGTGATAACATAAAATACAAGCAAAAAGAAAAATTGATATAAAAACTAGTCCTTGAGTGAAAATCCTTAAATAGGAAAAAATAGTCCTGGTATGAGGGGATCTCCGGCAGCTCTCAAATAGGATGAACCACTCTATTCTAATCTATTAGAAAAGAAAAAAGAGAGAGAGCGCACGCCCCATAGCATAATACAGTACATTTATTGGGAAAGGGGAGGGGGGGGTAGAAAATCCACTCACAAGGGTAGGTTAAAATCAAACAGTGTGTGAAATATATTACCGCCAACTCTGGTCACTCAGCCTCCAGACCCTGCAGTCCAACGCTCACTTGAAGCTGCTGGTAGATGTTCTCTGGTGCATGAGTAGAAAGGCTCCTTAAAATCAATGATGCAGTCTTTGAGTTTTAGGAAAATCTCCAATCTCTGCTGGCCGCAATGTGTAACAGAGCTCGATACGGCCTGTCATGCGCTTGCGTGATGACGCAGTTCCGTTCCCTAACGCGTTTCGTCACGTGCTGTGACTTTCTCAAAGGGTTGCTTTGAGAAACAGCACGTGACGAAACTGCATTAAGACCCCTGTGATGCTAAATACAAGTATATGTGTATGTGTATGTGTGTGTGTGTGTGTACCTTAAAACTAAATAAAACTACATATAAACACACAAGGACAAAGTCACGTAAAACAATACAACAAATAAAGGGGAAAGAGAAGGGGAATGGGAATGAGAAAAACAAAAGGAATATGCCAAAAAAAGTTTAAAACTAAGTAGGAAATAAAATGCTGGAGACTCCAAGCAGCTCTTCTAAGGAAAAACCAACTCCTTCCACCATGTATAAGACAAAAATAGAAAGTGCGGGGTCCATAGCATTATACTGTAAAATAAGGTTTATTGGTGAGACAATATAAAATGCAACTCACAATGGTCGCAAGAATTTGTGCAAGAGAATGCTGTAGCAAGGGTTGTAGATGTCGTAGCCACGCTGTATGCTGGAACAGGGTCCTCGTGGACCTGCCGGTGATGTATTTCCGTTTTCGGTTTCACGTCTTTGTGCGTTGCGTCAAAGGTTCCCCCATGAATAAGCACTGCTGGTTCAATAGTTCCACCGCTCCACTGTTCCTGGCTTGTAAATGAAACCAGCTCTCTACAAGCAAATCTCAGTGTCACACCTGTATGCCCGCAGACCTGGCAAGACCCCAATACTGAGGTGGGAACGGTATTAAACCACACACCCACAGCAGTGGGAGCAAGCCCGGAGTGTGGTATAGCGTTGCTGGGCCTGTTGGAAAAGTGGTTAGGATACTTGCAATGTCTTGTAGGGTTAAACGTAAGAATGGTCATGTCCGTGTGCCAATGTCCAGGGGTCCAGAGAGTAGAGTATTTGAAGTTCAAAGCCAGGTCCAAAGATTACAGAGGTCAGCAAAGTAGAGTTCGTAGCAAGGTTCAAGGGGTACAGAGAGCAGGGTAGTCCAAGACAAGCAGGGGTCAAAGCCAGGGAAATCCAAAGTAACACAGGAGCAGGTACAAGCAGGAACACAGAGGGAGCACAGCATAGGTCAGCACACACAGGGAAACAGGAACTATGCAGAGCGATGATAGAGAGGACAGACAGGGATTATAAAGGAAGACACACCAATAGGAGAGAGGGGAGGAGCAGAGAGAGAAGTGGGAGACAACAAGGATAGGTCAGGGAGAGAAGAGGAGGAGACAGAAGGATCAGACAGAAGGATAGCCTGCAGAGAATGGGAGGAGGAGTCAGGATAGTGACAGGGCTTAGAAGAGGAGCGTGTGCGCGCACCCTCTGTAAGCTGAGGGTGCGCGCGCACAGGCTGCGTCACCAGACGCACGGAGTGCCTCGGGCAACACAGCGGAGGGAAGCAGAGGACCGAACGGGACCATCACCGGAGGGGAGGTACAGGCAGCGGGCATTGAGAGTGTCTGGGAGTGGGGAGCATTGCCGCAGGGGCTCGGGGACCGCGCGGGTGCGCGAGACTTGCGGGGCATGCGCTGAGGCAATGGGGCAGTGAAAGAGGAAGACGGAGCGGGACAGGAGTGGGTAAGTGCAGGGGGATTGGTAAGAGAGGGGACAGAGGGAGAGAAAGAAGGGGAAGGAATCCCCTGAACCGTCACAGTATCCCCCCCTTGAGGATCGATCTCCAAGCGATCCAACCAAGGCTTTAGCGGAAATCTTTGGTGGAATTGTTGGAGTAATCTTGGGGCATGGATATGACGTGCTGGTACCCGCGAACGTTCTTCCAGACCATAGCCCTTCCAGTGGACCAGGAACTGGAGTTTGTTTTTAGACCAGCGGGAATCAATGAGGGATTGGACCTCGTACTCCTGTTGTCCTAGCATGGAGACTGGATTGGGTTTCCGAGAGGGAACAGGAAAATGAGAACTTTGCACAAAGGGTTTAAGAAGGGAAGCGTGAAACACGGAAGGAATCCTCATGGTGGGAGGCAGGTCAAGACGGTAAGCTACTGGGTTAACCTTCTCTAATATTTTGAATGGGCCCAAGAATCTCTGAGATAATTTAGGTGATGGCGTTTTAAGCCTGATATTCTTTGAGGATAACCACACCCTGTCACCAGGTTTGAAAGAAGGCCCAGGTTGATGATGACGATCCGCCTTGGTGTTTTGTTTGGCAGATTGTAGAGTTTTGAGGATTTTTTTCCAAGATACCTGTAGATTAGCAACATGAGAGTCGGCCGCAGGAACGCCCGAAGGAGAAGGCGAGAGAGGTAGGCTAGTGGGGTGGAAACCAAAGTTAATAAAAAAGGGAGACTCTTCAGTAGACTCGTTTTTGAGAGAATTGATAGAAAATGCGGCCCATGGCAAAAGGTTCACCCAGTTGTCCTGTGAGTCAGATATGAAGCATCTTAGATATTGTTCTAGAGTTTGATTCATCCTTTCGGTTTGACCATTGGTTTGAGGATGGTATCCTGAGGAAAACAAGAGAGAAATTCCGAGTCTTTGGGAAAATGCCCGCCAGAATTTAGAGATGAATTGAGATATACGGTCAGAGACAATAGAAATGGGAACGCCATGTAACCTGAAAATTTCTTTGGAAAAGACATCAGCCAAAGTGGCAGGATTAGGGAGACCCTTGAGGGGAATAAAGTGTGCTTGTTTAGAGAACCTGTCCACTACGACCAGAATGGTGTTCATTCCTTTGGAATTGGGCAATTCGACAATGAAATCCATCGATATATGTTTCCAGGGTTGTTCCGGAATGGGAAGAGGTAAGAGAAGTCCCGAAGGTTTGTGATGGAGTGTTTTACTCTGGGCACAGGGCAGGCAGTAGTAAAGTCGAGAATATCTTTGTTCATCTTTGGCCACCAAAATGTCCGTTTAATGAGATCTGCTGTCCTTTTGAAGCCTGGATGACCGACTGCTCTAGAAGAATGACCCCAAAGTAAAATTTTATGGCGAAAACGTGGAGCTGCATATTGGTGTCCTTCTGCAACACTGAACCTGCTGGGAATGTAAGCTTGAGCTTTGTTGATTTCGTCCAACACATCGAAGTTGTTAGTGGAAATTATACTTTGGCAGGAAGAACAGGCTCCGTGGTTTCATTAGCTTCGGTTTCTGTGGCGAACTGATGAGAGAGAGCGCCCGCTTTGACATTTTTGGTACCAGGAATATATGAAATAGTATAGTTAAAGCGGGAAAAGAAGAGCGACCACCGAGTTTGGCGGGATCCAAGGCGACGAGCCCCCTCGATATACAACAAATTTTTGTGGTCAGTGAGAATAGTAACTGGTTCCTTGGAACCCTCCAAAAGGTGCCTCCATTCTTGAAGAGCAAGTTTTATGGCCAAAAGTTCACGATTACCAACATCATAATTCCTTTCGGCAAATGAAAATTTCCGCGAAAAAAAACCACACGGGTGAAGTTTCTCTTGGGGAGAAGTCCTCTGGGAAAGGACTGCACCGGCTCCTACGTCCGAGGCGTTGACCTCCAAAGTGAAGGGGAGGGAGGTATCCGGATGGCGAAGGATGGGTGCGGAAACAAAAGCTTTCTTAAGTACCTCAAAAGCAAGAATAGTCTCTGGGGACCAGGAAGTGGTATCGGCGCCCTTCTTGGTCAATGCGGTGATGGGAAGAGCAATAGAAGAAATTTTTTTGATGAATTTCCTGTAATAGTTGGCAAAGCCAAGAAAACGCTGCACAGCCTTGAGTGAATTAGGCAGCGACCAATCAAGAACAACTTTCAGTTTTTCTGGATCCATGGAGAAGCCTTGGCTGGAGATGATATAGCCTAAGAAGGCAGTAGAGGTCTGGTGGAACAAACACTTCTCCGTCTTGGCATATAGGCGATTAGAACGGAGCCTAGAAAGCACTAGTCTGGTATGTTGAATGTGTTCCTCCAGACTTTTAGAGAAAATAAGAATGTCATCTAGATAGACTATGACAAATGTTCCCAATACATTGCGGAAGATGTCGTTCATGAACTCTTGAAAAATGGCAGGAGCGTTGCATAAACCAAAGGGCATAACAAGATATTCATAATGTCCTGATCGTGTGTTAAATGCTATTTTCCACTCGTCCCCCTCCCTTATGCGAATGAGATTAAAGGCACCTCTTAAGTCGAGCTTTGAGAAGATAAAGGCCCCCTGGAGACGATCGAACAGTTCAGAGATAAGCGGAAGGGGATACCGGTTCTTCACCATGATCTTATTGAGTCCGCGGAAGTCGATGCACGGCCTAAGTGTTCCATCCTTTTTCTTCACAAAGAAGAAGCCAGCCCTGGCAGGGAAGGAAGAGTTGCAGATGAATCCTTTCTCTAAATTTTCTTGAATGTAGGACGTCATGGCCTCGGTCTCTGGGACGGAGAGGGGATATGACTTAGACTTAGGCAGGGTGGTCCCAGGAATCAGATCGATAGGACAATCGTACGGGCGATGGGGAGGTAGAACCTCCGCTTGTACCTTGTTGATCACATCCAAGTACTCGTGATACACGGTAGGCAGGATCAAAAGATTAGAAGGAATGGAATCCAGGCCGGCAAGCACTGCAACAGGAGACTCTGCAGGAACAGCAGGAACAGCATCTGCAGACGAAGGCCACTGGAGAGGCAGAGTACCGGTCTAGTCAATCTGCGAATTGTGGAGTTGAAGCCAAGGCAATCCTAAAATAATTTGCACAGTAGGAGATTGACCGTCAGACAATGTCAGTGTGAGAGGAATAGACTCCCAAATGATAAACGCCGGCTGGAGTGGTCGGCCGTCGATGTCCTCAAGGCCAATGGGAGTTTTCCTTCTGACCATGGGGATTTGATTCTCCGACGCAAACTTCTGGTCCAGGAAGTTACCAACAGATCCCGAATCGATGAAAGCTTCGACCTGCAGTGTGGCAGGACGGCCTGTAGCCGAGGTCAGGGAACAGTCCACAAGTGTAGTTTCAGGATAAATCAAAACGTTCAGTGGCTTTATTTCTCCACAGCAACATAACATGCGGGTACACTGTCCCTTTAAGCAAATAAATCCTGCTCCACGTTGGGAGAAAACTGACTAACACAGCAGTCCTAGCTAGCAGGCTGGCTGGCTAAACCATACCCAAACCGTAAGAGTCTTTTTAAGCAGTCATGCAAACAAATTAAACAAATCTTACTTTGGCTGCAGTAAGTAGTGCTGTATCCTTCTGGCTAGCAGCACATCTATCCATGTGCTTTCATCTGAGACCGGCAGCTACTGCTAGTAACAAGATCCTTATCTAGCTTGCTGGCTCTCAGGTGTCAGCTTACATCCTGATTAGCTAGCTTCCACCTGAGTTAACCCTTATGAGTGCTGGATGAAGCACTCAGACATATGTTTCCCAGGCATAACTGATAGGGGTTGACTTCACCCTGTCACATACCTCCCCTGTTTGTGTGTGGCTAGTGTCCCACACGGCTGAAGCCCGACCTTCCACTCCTTCTCTTGACAAAAAATCAGCATTTCCATGGTCCTTTCCAGGTCTATGCTGAATATCAAAAGAGAAGGGTTGGAGGGCCATATACCACCTGGTCTACCTTGGATTTGTGTCCTTCATGGTGTTTAACCACTTCAAGGGCGCATGGTCAGTGACCAGGGTGAAGTGTACTCCGGCAACATAATGTCTCAAGGCCTCAATTGCCCATTTTACAGCGAGGCACTCCTTCTCAATAACGGAATACCTCACTTCCCTTGGGAACAGCTTCCGGCTGATAAACAGTATGGGGTGTTCAACACCATCAAATTGCTGAGACAGCACTGCTCCCAGTCCTACCTCTGAGGCATCCGTCTGGATGATGAAGGGCTCTTTAAAATCTGGGCTCCGAAGAGCGGGGCCATCTGACAGGCACTTTTTTAGCATGTCAAAGGCGTCTTGGCACTCCCAAGACCATTTACTGCACCGACACACTTTATTCGAGCAAATGCCCAGTTTGTACCTGGCAGATACCTGGAATCCGCCGCTGCTCACCTCTTGCATGCTTCGTTGCATTTGCCTTCCCAGCCACGGTTCATGCCTGGCTGATGGGGGCCTGATCTGTTAAATGATAACGAGAAGGATTTACTAGGCTGCAATGCTTCGCGTGTCCACCAGATGGCATAAACTCATGACTTGTAAAGCGCCGAATCAGTAATGTGTGGGCTTGCAGTTGCAGTTGCCCGCTTTATTGTGTGTAGTGGGGATGGGTGAGGGGGGGTATTTGGCCCTTGGTGTGAGTTTAGGACTTGCGGGGGGGGGGTTGCGGGTGCACTTAACCCCTTCACGAACGTAGCAGTTAATACCGCTACGGTCATGAAGGGGTTAAGCCTTCCCGCTACCCCCCGCAAGCCCTAAACAAGCACCGTTGGGGCTAATACCCCATTCACCCACCCCCGCTACCCACAATAAAAAAAATACACACACACAGCAGCCGCCAAAAAATAAATAAATAAATCTAAATAAATAAATAAATGACAATAAATACATTTGAAATGAATTTTTATTGATAGTGTAGATGTGCAGGGGGTCTCCGGAGCTGAATCGCGTTGGTTTCAGGTCTGGGGACCCCCTGCCCCCCGAGATACAGGCCCCTTTAGTTATTTTGCACATTATTGTACTGTAGGTGTTGGGGGGGAGGGTGTATGTATTGAATGTATAGGCCAGGTTTATTTTTTTTACATTCAGGGTTTGATTCTGTGGTTTTGCGTGGGGCCTATGGAGACCACCTGTGGGTATCCTCGGGTATCCTAAAGGGTAGCAGGCTGGTGGTTCTACGGGTGACACATGCGGGGATGACGATGTGTGGTCCCACTTCTGTGGGGGCACCTCCGACCCGTAGTCTGCGGGCATGACGATGTGTGGTCCCACTTCTGTGGGGGCACCTCCAACCCGTAGGTGCGGGGATGATGATGTGTGGTCCCACTTCTGTGGGGGCACCGCGGACCCGTAGTGAGCACCCGTGAGTTCCCCAGACCCCCATGGGAACCACCCGAGGCCCCGCAGACACCTGTGGGTTTGACCCGGGGCTCCCAGACATCCTTGGGCCTACCGTGGGGACCCAATTGTGGCCCACGGTGACCCAAGGAGACCACCTGAGGGCTATGGTGCTGTCAGGATCCACCAGCAGGCCTCCAGAACCTGTGGAATGCTGCTGATAAACTGTAGGTCTGTCCTGGTGCCCTGCCAGCCCACTGGGGACTAGCGTGGGGCTGCGTTATGGACCCTGAATGTAAAAGAATAAATCTTGTATTTATGGGGGGGCACAGGGGGTGGGTAATGTATTTAATAAATATAATGCTGTTTATTGTGGGTCATTGTACTGTTTTTATTGTGGGTACTGGGGTGGGGGTGGGGTGTTTCCCCAACGGTATGTGGGTAGGCCTCCCTTGTGGGTACTGACTGGGTGGTTAGGCCTCATGGGTGGGAGGGGTTAGTGTGGGAGGGTATGTAGGCATCCCGAGTGGTGGGTGAGGGTGGGTTAACCCCTTCATGACTGTAGCGGTTAATAACCGCTATGGTGATTAAGGGGTTAGGGGACATTACTTTGTATGTTTTAATTTTTGTGTCTGTTTTGCAGAAGCGGAGGGGCCATGGCCAGGATGGGGGGGGGTAACGGTATGTGGGTAGGGGGTGAGGGTGGTTAGCAATGCAGGGAGGGAGATTTACTTGTAACAGAAACATCTCTCTCCCTTCAGTGTAATCTGTTTAAAGCCCCCTCCCCCCTAATGTGTGTTTCTGTAAAATCTCTCTCCCTTCAGTGTAATCTGTTTAACAGAAACATTAGGGGGGAGGGGGCTTTAGGCCTTTACATCTCTCTCCCTTCAGTGTAATCTGTTTAACAGAAACATTAGGGGGAGGGGGCTTTAGTGTTTAACAGAAACATTAGGGGGGAAGGGGCTTTAGGCCTTTATATCTCTCTCCCTTCAGTGTAATCTGTTTAACAGAAACATTAGGGGGGAGGGGGCTTTAAACAATGCTGTGTATAATGTATAAGGTTTTTTACAATTAGATAGATGTAATCCTTGGTATTGTAAGGGTTAGCTTTGGTTTTAAATTGTGTTTTCTGGTTGGTACTTACAGTATATATTGATTTTTGTATACTTGATTGGTTAAAATAGTTGAATTGTTTGGAAGTGTTTGTATTTACTGGTAGAGTAGCTTGCAATTATATTGTTAACATTCATTTGCAGAATGTATATGGTGCATAGATTTTATGCATCATTTATACAATGTAAATGCAATGTACTGTGTGGATTGGAATGTTATGTTTTATATTGTAAAATCAGTTAGGATTATTAAATGGATTATTATTATTGTCTGTATAGAGAAGCGTTATCTGTAGGACAGTATGATTTTGATAACCATTCTACATGTATTTGTATATTGGTTCATCATGTGTGTATATATACTGTATACTGTATATATATATATATATATATATATATATATATATATATATATAGTGCAGAATAAATGAGTTCTTCAGTATTAGGTGATACCTTTTTTATTGGACTAACAATTTATGTCATAGGACAAGCTTTCGAGAGTTCTCCTCTCTTCTTCAGGTCAAGCAATACTGATTTACACAGGAATCAATGCTAAAACAGTGTAGAGAAAAAAACAAACAAAAAAAAAAAAAAACAGATATTTACTGAAGATAAGGTCGGGTGTTAAGTGTTTGAAGCCAAGGGACAGTGTCAAAGAAAGGTGGGGAAGGGATGCTGGGGGGTGGGGGGGGAGAGAAAGTGTGGATAAGAATAGAGGCAAGCAGGATAATTACAGACAATTTTGGTAGGGTGTGAGAAAACCCATGTCCACATTAAGTCCCTTGGTTTTGGTGTCAAAGAGTCTTATCATTCTGAGCTCAAATGTTTTCCGTTCTTGGGTGCTTTTAAACATTCCATTGAGGATTTTGATTTTTAAATCATTTATGGAATGATCTGGTTGTGAGAAGTGATGTCCCACAGGTGAGCAGTATCTTCCTTCTTCGTGATGGAGTATCCAAAATTCCCGTATCTATCTGTTCCCCACCCTGGTCATCCCCGGCCATGACCTGCAGTCCTTTGGGCTGACTAATGTTACCAAGAGTCAAAGCCTTTCTTAACCAGTCCTCTTTTTCCGCACGTCTCTGTTTACGTGTCTTTGGGAAATGGTGTCTACGGGGAAAAATCTCTGGGGAAAAAGGGAACAAGTCTCTGGGCTTCTCCGGTACCAGAGAAGTAGGCTCCGTAGGAGTAGGGGCCAACAATGTTTTGAGGTAGGACCAGTCTCGGCCAAGTAGAACAGGAGCAGGTAGCCAGGGAGCAACTCCCACTAGTAGGCTAGCCTCTTGATCCTGGATACGCAGTAGAACGTTCGCCGTTGGGTATCTCTTTGTGTCCCCATGGATACACTCGATATTCCAAGGAGAGTCATAAGATAGTCTATTGCTTGGAATTAGGCCCTCTAGGATCAGGGTTTTTCCAGAGCCCGAGTCCAGCATGGCGTTTACTTTTGTCCCCTCCAGAGATGCTGGGACTAACCACGGATTGTGGTCCCCTCGGAGACAAGCTGTGGCAGTGGTTCTGCCATATGAACAGTCCATCTCATCATCTCCTGAATCCGCAACCTCGGTCGTCAGCGGAAGCTCTCGACGGGGCTCGGTGTTTGGACCTCTCCGCTGTTGGATGGGGTCCTCCCTTCTGGTTGGTGGGGTTATCCTCTCCACCGGGTGGGTGACAGGAGTCCAGGTTCTCGGGGAATACTGTGGGTGGCGGCCTCCTTTGAGTGATCCAGTGGCCTCGGACCCAGGATGGGCGTCTCTGTGGGAGTTTGTACCAGGAACCCTCCGAGATGGGAAAGGGTCTTCCAATCGGGTTGACTGGATCTCCCGAGCTGGCGGGTTGTAGACCCCTCGATTGTCTGCTCTCCTGCCTCTAGCATCACCGGAAGCAACTGGTGTTTGCACCGGCTGTTCCCAGCTATCCTGTTGGGTGTCGTCGTCCAGGAAGTTTTCCACCAAGCGGACCGCTGAATCCAGGGAAAATGCAGCGTGTCTTTTTACCCAGGAGCGGGAGGAGGGGGGCAGTATTTGTATGAACTGCTCGAGCACAAACTGTTCAAGGATCTCTGCCTTGTCATGTTTTTCCGGTTGTATCCACCTGGTACATAAGTCTACTAAGCGGTGGGCTACGACCCGGGGTCTGTCTCTGTTTGTATATTTGACTGTCCGGAACCGCTGTCGGTAGGTCTCTGGAGTGAGGCCTAGGCGATCCAGAATAGCAGCCTTTAGTTGCTTATAGTCCATGGCCTCGTCTGCTGGAAGAGCCTGGTAGGCTGCCTGAGCTTCCCCTATGAGGAGTGGAGCCAGAGTCGTTACCCAGCAATCAACTGTCCAGCCGTGGGCCGTGGCTACCCTTTCAAAAGTGAGTAGAAATGCCTCTGGGTCTTCATTTGGCTTCATTTTATGCAGCATCACCAGTGGGTTATTTGGAATCGCTGGTCTGCCTGGGGCTGGGCCTTCGGCAAGCAATTGGAGTAGCTTTTCCTCTCGCCGGGCCTGTCGCTCATCTTGCTGGGCCTGTCGCTCATCTTGCTGGGCCTGTCGCTCAGCTTGCTGGGCCTGTTGCTCAGCTTGTTTCTCTGCTAGCTGGAGCTGTTGCTCAAGGAACTGAGAAAAAATTGTCTCCATTTTTTTTCTCTTTTTTTCCCCGTCTGTGTGTGTCCCTTCAGATACAGGACCCGTCCAACATCCCACTTCTGACACCACCTGTGGCAGGACGACCTGTAGCCGAGGTCAGGGAACAGTCCACAGGTGTAGTTTCAGGATAAATGAAAACGTTCAGTGGCTTTATTTCTCCACAGCAACATAACATGCGGGTACACTGTCCCTTTAAGCAAATAAATCCTGCTCCACATTGGGAGAAAACTGACTAACACAGCAGTCCTAGCTAGCAGGCTGGCTGGCTAAACCATACCCAAACCGTAAGAGTCTTTTTAAGCAGTCATGCAAACAAATTAAACAAATCTTACTTTGGCTGCAGTAAGTAGTGCTGTATCCTTCTGGCTAGTAGCACATCTATCCATGTGCTCTCATCTGAGACCGGCAGCTACTGCTAGTAACAAGATCCTTATCTAGCTTGCTGGCTCTCAGGTGTCAGCTTACATCCTGATTAGCTAGCTTCCACCTGAGTTAACCCTTATGAGTGCTGGATGAAGCACTCAGACATATGTTTCCCAGGCATAACTGATAGGGGTTGACTTCACCCTGTCACATGCAGGAAAAGGTTCGGACCCTCCAAAGTAGCAGGAAGCAGAAACTTCTTTGGGAACACTTCGGGGAGAGAGGGGCAAGGAGAGACAGTACCCAGTAGAAGCCCCTCTACCTTTACTGGGTGTGCCCGTTTCCCGGCTTCAGGGGACAATTCTGGAGACGATGTTCCGGAGAAGCACAGTAGAAGCAAAGTCTATTCAGACGACGTTGCGCTCTCTCCGTGGCCCGAAGTTGCTGACTGCCGACCTGCATCGGCTCCAGAGACTCCAGTGCCAGGAGGGGTATTGTGGGCGACCTGTGAGAAACAACAGAAGAAGGAGAGCGAGAACAGTGCCTCTCGTGCCATCGCTACTGAGTACGCTAATCCATGCGTACTCTCAGGATAATCAACTCCTCCAGGGATGAAGGCCGGGCATGAGTAGCTAAATCGTCTTTCAACATATCTTAGAGTCCGTGCCAGTAAGCGGTGGCGAGTGCCTCATCATTCCATTGGGTTTCAGCGGCTAGCGTACGGAACTCAATGGCGTATTTGGCAGCAGATCTTCGGGCCTGTGAAATGTGAAAAAGAGAGAAGGCGTCTGTCTCGCGCTGTGCAGGAGTATCGAATACAAGTTGAAACTCGCGTCTGAAGAGAGCGTAATCTTGCGTTAATTCGCTTTTGCGCTCCCATAGGGGGAGGCCCAGGCGAGAGCGTCTCCGGTGAGCAAGGCGTAGACATACGCTACCTTAGCACGACCAGTGGGAAACAGGGAGGGGGACATCTCGAATTACACCTCGCATTGGTTTAAGAAACCGCGGCAGGCGAGGGGGTCCCCATCATAGCGATTTGGTGAAGGAGTACGGGGCCCAGAGCTGGCATAGTTTGTGGCAACCGGTGGCGTTTGAGCCATGGGACTCTCCTGATGGAGAACTTGGCAAATTGCTGGGAGAGAGTAAACAACTGGTTACTAACAAATTGTAAGGCCTCTATGGAAATACCTGTACCCACCTCAGGGGGGTCTGCGTTGGTTGGGTATCTGCATAATGTCACGCCTGTATGCCCGCAGACCTGGCAAGACCCCAATACTGAGGTGGGAACGGTATTACACCACACACCCACAGCAGTGGAAGCAAGCCCGGAGTGTGGTATAGCGTTGCTGGGCCTGTTGGAAAAGTGGTTAGTATACTTGCAACGTCTTGTAGGGTTAAACGTAAGAATGGTCATGTCCGTGTGCCAATGTCCAGGGGTCCAGAGAGTAGAGTAGTCAAAGTTCAAAGCCAGGTCCAAGGATTCCAGAGGTCAGCAAAGTAGAGTTCGTAGCAAGGTCCAAGGGGTACAGAGAGCAGGGTAGTCCAGGACAAGCAGGGGTCAAAGCCAGGGAAATCCAAAGTAACACAGGAGCAGGTACAAGCAGGAACACAGAGGGAGCACAGCATAGGTCAGCACACACAGGGAAACAGGAACTATGCAGAGCGATGATAGAGAGGACAGACAGGGATTATAAAGGAAGACACACCAATAGGAGAGAGGGGAGGAGCAGAGAGAGAAGTGGGAGACAACAAGGATAGGTCAGGGAGAGAAGAGGAGGAGACAGATGGATCAGACAGAGAGATAGCCTGCAGGGAATGGGAGGAGGTGTCAGGAGAGTGACAGGGCTTAGAAAAGGAGCGTGTGCGCACGCCCTCTGTAAGCTGAGGGTGCGCGCGCACAGGCTGCGTCACCAGACACGCGGAGTGCCGCACCGTGGGCACCCCAGCGGAGGGAAGCAGAGGACTGGACCGTCACCGGAGGTGAGGTACAGGCAGCGGGCATTGAGAGTGTCTGGGAGCGTTGCCGCAGGGGCGCGGGTGCGCGAGACTTGCGGGGCATGCGCTGAGGCAATGGGGCAGTGAGAGAGGAAGATGGAGCGGGACAGGAGTGGGTAAGTGCAGGGGGATTGGTAAGAGAGGGGACAGAGGGAGAGAAAGAAGGGGAAGGAATCCCCTGAACCGTCACACTCAGGTGCACAGACACCAACCACGGGTGTCCTGGTCCACATTCGCGCCATCATTCATCATCTGTGCCCTTACTCATGAGAATACCAACACTGAAGTATTTAACTAAGTATTTTGTCACATTGGATGTACCATTGGGTATCTTTGTCTTTTGTTGTATACAGTACATCTGGCCATGCTCAGTAGCAGGTTTCTGGTGTTAGAGCATGCTGGAATTGGCTGTTTATTAATTTTCAACTGGTATCAGTTTTTTGGTGGTTAGTGGCCCCTCCTTCCAGGGTTTAAGCTCATCCCACCCCACTTTTTAAATTGCAGGTTTTTCCATGCACTATGCAGGACAGGTCTACTGAGACCATTCTCTCTCCACTGCAGAGGTAAAGGAAAATTTTCACAGGTAATATTAGGACCTGCATACTGGTCATGCTGTGACATGGCTGCAGGCTTTAAATGCTTTGGCCAAAGGGTTTAACTAAATGGCCCTTACTCATGAGAATTGAAGTAATTAACTATGTATTTTGTCATATTGGATTTAGCATTGGGTATTTTTGTCTTTTGTTGTATACTGTAGTTCTCTGTCTATTATTGTACCTCGGATTGTGGTGGACTTTGCTTTTGCCTAACCCATCAAACTATGTTGATTTACCTGTGTATGACCTCATATTGCTCTGGACTTTGCCTTTGCCTAACACTGAAGGCAGGGGTGCGCAAACTGGGGGGCGCAAAATTCTCTGGGGGGGCGCAGCACTTACAGGCCCAACACTCTTCCCCACAACATTTAAATGTGGGGGGAGTGCGAAAGGCCTCTATATGTTTCTCACTTTCACTCCAGCGGCTTTAGGTGACATGTCGCCATGATAACCCGCAGTTAAGTGGCAATGTGATGTTACATGATGTTGTAACATCAAATGACGCCACCGATGCCGGAGAAAAGGTAATGGGGGAGGGGGGAGCATGAGCAGGGGCGCAAACAAAAAATTTGCGCACCCCTGCCTTAAGGAATGACCCTAGATTGTTTTGACTCTGCTCTGATTGATTAAACCCCTTTTTTCCCCCCATCAATCTGAGCACCCCCAGTGTTCTCAGAATCAGCCTCTGGTTTTCACACGGCAGTTCAGATTGAGCCCCCGAAAGCCTGAGAACTTCCATGGAGTGGATTACATCATGTTCACCCATCTCTAATCCCACCCAAAACTTTATATGCATTATGCCCACCCTTATCTCCCAGAACATGTGATCTACAAAGATGCTTCTGGGGGTATGTGGGATGCACAGCTCATCATGGTAAGTTACTTAGGCAAACACACTGAGAGCTCAATATTAAACACACCACATTCTTTTTACTTAATGTAGATGCAGTACACCATAATTTAATACAGTATTGTACATTTTGTTCAGCACACTTAAATGAAACAATATAGATTTACAATGCATTGCTTCTTTAACAATTCTATTGCCATCCAGTTTGTTTCTATAACTACCGGTAACAGATTTCTTAGATGGTTGATGTAATTGTTGCATGTTTCAACTCTGAGGCATTCTTCCCAGTATGTAATATCACCTTCACTAGTTCATCTTCATTAACTGGCTTTACATATTTGCATATATGGTGCTTTAAAGCAGTGGCGTCCAAACTAGGGGTCGCGCCCCCCAGGGGGGGGGGGCGGGAGATTTGTCTGGGGGGGCGCGGGCGGTTGCAGAGGCCCCACGCTCTTCCCCAAGGTGTTTAATTTAATGCCGGGGGATCGCGTGAGGCCTCTGCAACACTCCAATTACCTTGATTCAGCCGGCTGTGGGGCACATCGCCATGGCAAAACGGTGTCAAATTACACCGCGGGACCATGTGACGGGACATTACATGACCCATCGCCATGGCAACGCAGCATCAAATGATGCTGCGGGGTCATGGCATGACGTCACATGACCTCTGCACACCGGGAAGCATGGCAAGGGAGGCGCAGCACGAATAGTTTATGAACCCCTGCTTTAAAGCATGCCAGACCAATTTGATGGAATTCATATCGGGGGATCTAGAAATATTGAGACAAATATAGTAAAGTTATTGTCATTAATGAGCCCACAACATACTGTACAACAGTACATTAAAAATATATACAGTTTAATAAGTTATTCTAGGGTTGTTCTGACCCAGTTGATTCCATTGTCTTTTATTAAACTTGCAGATGCACTGTGTTTTGGCAACAGATTGTGTCTGATACAGAAGATGGAAAAATAGACTCATGTCAAGATACAGTACAGTAAACAACAAAAAAAGGCAGCGCTAATAGGAAACTACTGAAAATGGCCAGCAGCCTGGGATATAACTCTGACACCCTAGGTCAGATACAGAGAAAAGGAAAAAGTTATATCTATGGCGCTTAGCCCCAAGGTGAACTAAATGTATAAAGAAATATTATACAACCAGATGGAAGGTGGTATCCACTTGGGCTCTCCTCATGAAGACGATCAATCATGTAAAAAATATATATGTAAAAATATATAAAAAATATAAAAACAAACAAAAATGTTTTGTTTTTAGATTTTTTACATGATTGATCGTCTTCATGAGGAGAACCCAAGTGGATACCACCTTCCATCTGGTTGTATCATGTTAAGATACAGTGTACTGTTCACAACACTGAAAAAGAAGTAAGGTTACCTTCAAAAAAAAAACATTGGGTCTGGGCTGAATCTAGAGATTGTGCTCACATGAACCTTTAGTGGATGCTTAGGTTTCAGTGATAAATATTTTTTTGGGTGGAATGCCATAGTGGAGAATCGTTCCAGTGTGACAAATGTTACATCCTTAAACTGCACTACAGTTTCAATTCAGGCACTTGCTTGTTCTTTTTTATATCTCTTATTAGATGGGTTTCGAAATAACAAAAATTGTGGTTAAAAACAGGATTTTTTTTTGTAGTGAAAATGTCCATAAGGGAGAATGAGTAGCTCAGTGAATAAAGACACAGGGGCTTATTCTGAAAGCTCAGTACAGCGCTAACAGCTTAAAGAATAAGCCCCACTGACTGATAACAATGAGTGAGTTTAAAGCAGGGAGACGTGGTTCAAATCCCAGTGTCAGTTCCTTGTTTGCTTTGGCAAGTCACTTTATGCTATATATTACATAGATTGTAAGCTCATCTGGGCAGGGACTGGGCCTATAAAAATCCTATGTTCTGAGCTGCGTACCTCGCACAATGCTGTAATCTTGAAGCGTTTTGAGTCCCATTTGTAGAAAAGCAAAATATGAAATAAAGTTATTTTTATTATTATTACATTAATTCTCTTGTGTAGCAACAAACAAAGTAGTTTACCTCGCACATCCAAAAGCCCAGCCCATCTCATTAGTCTGATACTGTACTCACACACTAGAATATCATGCTCTTATGTAGAATATTTTTTATCTCAACAGTTTATCATTTTCCAGGCTGATCTCATCCACCAGAGGAATAGCTTTACAATGAATAAACCAACATGTGTGAAAGATTATATAGACAGTTAACGGCTAAGAAGAACAGAGCTCTATGAATATTATAGTATACAGTACTTACTCAGTTCTAACCTTCTGAACAATCCAACGAACCTCTGTCTTCCTTTGAGCATGATGCCTAATGCAACAGAGTGTCACCTGGATGCCCCCTTGCTGAAGCTACCATTGTATACTTGTGGTAGTAAATCCCTTGTTGGATACAGTATGTGCTTTATTTTCAGACTACTGAAGTTTCTCTATTAATTTTTTTAGTCATTGTTGGTACTGCATTCCAAATATACTTTATAGTGCAGATTTAATTGTAATACTGCAGGGTTTTCACATTTATCAGCATACAGTACTCTCATAAAAAAACAATCCTAATTTTGACACCTTTGGCCCAATAGACATCCAATAAAACATTCAGACCTACCTTACATGCATACATTTTAAGTGTGATGGTTGCCACAGCCAATGACAAGTGACCAACCATAAACACTTTTTGCACAATAGGCATCCAATCATATTCTTAATCACTAGCACTGGTATGATCAGCTGTATATATAGGTAAGAAAAAACTGGACTAGCAACAACCAATAAAATATAGGAGATGATAAACACTTGCTCTATACTGAAAATGTTACAAACCAGGGATAATAGTATATAGGTGGAGACTATAACAATTAACATAAAGACTTAACAACATACAGTAAAGAAAATCCCTTTTAATTGGTGCACTAATAATAATGATAAACTTTTGCTTGATCTTTTACAGTATATAATCTACATGACCCCATAGCAGTAATAGTTTGCATAATGAGCCTTTGAATTGGAAGGGTATTATAAAGAGGATAATAAATTAACAATTCAGGGAGTGGGTATAGTGATGGACTGAATGGTCCCATCTACTCCCTAATTAGAAGTTGCATCCCACAAATAAAGACACTTTGGAAAATATATTGTGTCTACATAGTTTATATAAAATCTTTATTACGTAACTTATTATATTCACAAATAAAAAACTAAAGGATCCAGACCAAACTTAATAATACATTTATATATTTATCAATAGAGGATACATACTACAATCATGTTCTTAAATGCTGGCTGTATGCACTCTTCTTATTTGGCTTTTGTTGAAATATTAGTGAACTATATGTTCAATTTACAAGCTCAAAATTACTTCAAATAGTGTGGCCTGGCTATATCTCCAAAAGATGGATTTTCATCATTATTTTTGCCAATTTGAAAGTATAATTACTTGACTAGAATCATATTTTTGTGAACAAGATAGGCACTTCGATTATTCTTTGTTTATTTTAGCGTTAATTATGCTAAATGCATAGCAGTATGTTATTTTCCAAGTCCACTAGTGGTTTAATGCATTTGTTTATACAAGCTCACAGGTCTTCCTTGTTAGTATCCAATCCACAACAAAGGCATGCAGTATAAACATAGAAGCTAATGCCTCAATACATTGTAGCAGTCATTGCTTTGAAATTGTGTTATGCTCAATTGCAGACTCAAAGTTACTTTAAATAACATAGCATTGTAACATGATTAATGCATATCTTCAGATAGTGTACATTTGACCATTATAATAATAATAGCATGTTCTTGTATAGCACTGCTAATTGTATGCAGTGCTTTACAGAGACATTTTGCAGGCACAGGTCCCTGCCCTGTAGAGCTTACAATCTATGTTTTGGTGCCTGAGGCACAGGGAGATAAAGTGACTTGCCCAAGGTAACAAGGAGCCGACACTGGGAATTGAACCAGGCTCCCCTGCTTCTCTCTCAGTGCCAGTCAGTGTCTTTACTCACTGAGCCACTCCTTCTCCCTGTTCCATTATGAATATTCATATGAAAGCATAGCCATAGAGATAATATTTTCCTTTGTTAGAAAAATGCATGCACTTCTGAATTCCTTTAGTTGCATTTGTAGGTAGAGATAAATGTGCTACATGAATGTCATATTGTTCTAAAAAACCCACAAGTTGTTAGATGCATGTAAATACAAAGTCATATAATTCCGACATGTTAGGATCCAATCAATCACAACGGCATGCTGTTAGAATATTACTTAAAGCTAGTACCTCCATCCGGTGTAGCATTCATTGCAGTAGCCATATGACATATTCGTTAAGGTAGTCCTTCAACAGAAACTTGCTGCTACTCACAGTTTATCTGTTCATGCATTGCTGGAGATTGAATTGTAAAGCATGTATGTAGCCATGTGTAAAAATGGTGTACATATCTTTCTCATGCTGGCAGTAATCCTGGTAAGTAGGCAGGGTTGCCAGTAACAATCATGGAGGTTTGCCCTCAAACCCTGGTGAAGTGTCATATGTAGCAAAGGAAGTGACAACATGCTTTGTATCCACTGTTAGTGACACAGAGGTGGGTCTGCTTCTGGAGGTTATATAAGACACAGAACTGCCTAAAGTTAGTGTTCTAGTCTAGAAGTAGTCCAAGTTGATGCTCTTGGGTTCTGAGTGAAGTGTCTGCAGCAGTTCAAGTCTGTCTGTCAGAGTCAAGTGCAAGCTGATTACACACTGTGTCCAGGGACCTAGCACAGGTGGTAGTCTCCCTTAGGGGAGAGATGGAGAACAAATCAATTAGGAGAGGAGGAACCTTCTGCATGGAGTACCTCAACGGAATGACCGGCTAAGTGTCGGCCGCGATGAGGGGCAGTCTGCCAGAGGAGATGACATTAAAGATGCCCTGGTTCAAAAGATCCCTTCTGTGTGAGTGTGGAGTTACTGCACCGACACACTTTATTCGAGCAAATACCCGGTATGTACCTGGCAGATACCTGGAATGCGCCGCTCCTCACCTCTGACAAGCCCCGTTGCATTTGCCTTCCCAGCCTGGGTTCATGCCTGGCTGATGGGCGGCTGATCTGTTAAATGATAATGATCAGGATTTAATAGGCTGCAATGCTTCGCGTGTCTACCAGATGGCATAAATTCATGAATTGTAATGCAGTATATATATATATATATATATATATATATATACTGTGCAGTATTGCAGCCAGCGGGAATAAAATGCTTCAATCCCTGCTTGGAAAATAATTCAATGCACTCGGGCAGAAAACAGTCACAAACCTCAATACACCCGGGTATACCCGAATTCGTGGGACTAGCCAAGCTCGAATAAAGTGTGTCGCCAGTGTATTCAGCAGAAGGATGCACCAAGAAGGAGTTCCCCATCAGATACTTCCCCCTGCTGCCGTAAGGATCCTGATGGGGTGGAGGCGCTGTACCGAATGTGAGTAGGACTCAGAACACTACCTCAGACGCCTGTCATGGTGATATTCCCCAATACCAACCCAGTGGGAGACTTAGGAGTCCTGTTACCAGCAGGTGCACCACATCACACATACATGTAATGGGGGCCGACTAGACCACAGGGGCCAATCTGAGATTGGGTGGAGGCCCTAGAACCGTTACATGTACATGCTGTATTGCTCCGTGTTGCTCTCAGGGAGAGTCGTGTCCTGTAGGTACGCATGCTGAGTTCTCCCTGCTTCCGATTGATCCTGAAATTATTAAGATAGCGTTCCCTACAGCTGTTTCACCGTAACCATGACGTCTTCTGTGGATCCAATAAAACGTTCAGCCCTACCTTACATGTACACCTTTTAGGTGTGACAGGTACCACAGCCAATGTCAAGTGACCAACCATAAACACTTTTTGCACAATAAACATCCAATCATATTCTTAATCACTAGCACTGGTATGATCAGCTGTATATATAGGTAAGAAAAAATTGGATTAGCATACAACCCATTAGAAAACAGTTATCTACTGTAGAACAGAACCTTTCTGCTGCATCGTTTACATATTTTGCTTCAAAGATTGATAAATGTGATTTCTACAGACGCAAAACCTTCTCAAGGCTGTGCAAGTTACAGCAATGTGGACTTAAGTGTGCACAGGATCATTGCAGATAATGTCCTATGAACTGTTATTCCCAAAAGCAGGCAGGTACAGAATTCAGCTGTAAAAGAAAACCCAGTTCTATCAACAAAAAATAAGAGGGGGCAGACTTTGGGATTAGGGAAGAAGAAGAAGAAGGAGAAGGAGTATTGCGATTTAACTTGCCAGGAAAGCTGATTCTGCACCAAGTAAATACAGCCTTGTGCAATTGCCTAGACGTTATAATACTGTTTTTCATATAGAAAACTATTCTCAGCAAACAAAGGCAGGTACACTAAATGTCCTTTTTTTCTTTAACTTTCAGATAATAATAATAGCATTAATCCAAACTATCCAGCACTCACTGTCTGTAGAAATCATAAGTCAAGGATGGAATGATACCAAAAAACGTATAATTTAATGTATACACAAGAGAACTAAAAACCAAAACCACATACCATCACCACTAAAAATGCAACATAATAGAAAAATAAACTTAGGCAGTCCAGTGAAGGGATAGGGGGAGGAGGGAAACCAAAGGAGGGAAAGGGGGACAATACAATAATGGGTTCAACAAGGGGAGACAGCAGGGGGGCAACGTTTCGGGGAACACCCCTTTCGTCAGGCCCGTTTCCCCTCGCTCCAAAGGAACAGAGGGGTACTTCCCTGTCCCCACAACCCACAAAGACCAAATCAAGTCCCAAACAAAATTTAACAACCCCCCACACAAAATATAAAGAAACAGTCAGCTTAATTAAATAGCACTGAATATATGTGATTCCCAGAGGAACAGTCAGTAAATAAAGGCAAAGGTCAAACCACAGTTAATCTGTCTGCACAGTTCAAAGAGTCCTGCTCCTCTCATGTGCAAGGGGTGTCTGATGGTCACTGCACAGATAGAGAGTGGTTATAGGGATGAGATGACATCATCTGCCAGCGACATAATTGCTTAAGGGAATTTGAGACAGCTGCTGGAGTGAATGTATGTCCCGTGACGCCAGGCTCCTGCACAGTGATATAATCAACAGTGAGGTGCGCGTGCACGCGCCATGTTCATGTGGCTCTGGTCACAGTTTCTCTGTCAGGAACGCATCTTAGGGTGCGCATGTGCATACAGTCTTTGTAGTTGTAGCCATGCATAATAATGACTGCGTACATCTTCCCTGTTGGCAGTAAGTCCTGGTAAATACAGGCCTGCCAACAGTAGTTATGGAGGTTTTCCCTCACACCCTAGTGTGGTGCCCTGTGTAAGGAAAGGGAGTGGCTGTATGCTCTGAGTCCCTGGATAGTGACCTCAGAGATGCGCCTGCCCCCTGGAGTATAAAGGGCACAACACTGACAGTTAGTGTTGTTGTTGGTGGAGAAATAGTCACCAGAAGGTACAGAGATTGAAGAACCACTTTTGTGACCCTAGTGCAGTAACTAGCGGTAGCAGAGTGATCAATTAAGTTGTCTACGCCATACTGTGTCCAGGGACCTGGCACAGCGGTGATCTCCCTAGGAGAAAGGGAATCCCACTTCATTACGGGAGGGCGTACCTGGCAAAGGGACAGCACGGAGAGATGTGCGGTTAGAGCCGGCAGCTGCATGGGGCAGTCTGCGACATCCCTGTATTCAATAAAGATGTCCTTGAGAAAAAGAACCCCACTGTGTGAGTGTGAGATTACTCAACAGTGGATGGCACCAAGAAGGAGTTCCTCACCAGGACCATCTCCCTGCGGAAGCACAGATCCTGATGAGGTGGAGGCGCTGCACATGATGTAGGTTGGACTCGTACCCACTACCTCAGTTACCTGTCCTGATGACATCCCCTAATAACACCAAGCGGGAGACTCAAGAGTCCTGTTACTTGCAGGTGCACCACCACACACGCCTTGTAAAGGGGGGACTGGTTAGACTACACGGGCCAATATGAGATTGAGTGGGTCAACCAGAGGGAACACCTGTTACATAGTTATAGCACCTGTGAATACGAAATCACAATGCATGCAGGAGCTCAGCAGCAGGAAAACAAGCAGCATCGGGTGGCAGACAGTGAAGGCTGAGTCATCCATCAGAATTCAAGCATGGAGGAACATCTGTATACAGTACCAGAGGATGGCTCATTCATATATGTGGCAGTTGCTGCATATGACCACAGACCCCATAGCACGGGGTCCCATGCAATCCCATCAAACAAGGGACTACCTATAAAGCAGTAAACAGAGAATAAAAACATACGAATTATTATACAGCTTCTGAATCACATATGGAGTATGTACATATACATAAACACAATGAAACATATATATATATATATATATATATATATATGTATATATATATATATATATATATATGTATGTATGTATACACACACACACACACACACACACCCCTAATTGAAATTTCTGAACTGGCCATAAGTCATTATCTTATATTATCTTCATTCAAATAAATAAAAAGGTTAAAGTAAACATGGCAAAATATGGCATATTAGAAGAAACTAAACGGGGGGGCCAGGTCAGAGGTGGGGGGAACCAACCTTCAGGTGGAGGACGGATCACCCCGCACAGGCAGCCAGCAGCAGACCCTGTCCCAACAGCCACATACCTCAAGGGTAAGAGCAATAGAGACAGGTAGGTACAAGATATGTCGAGGCTAATTAGAGACAGGGCTATTTCACACAATCATCACAGGAGTAGGGTATCAAGGCACCGCTGTCTTACAAGTAACAGCTCATATTTAAGTTCTTATTCATGCCCGATGGAATCATAGTGCCAAGTGTTCTAATCCATCTGGATTCTTTTTGATAAAGTGATTTCTGCAGGTTGCGCCATGGCGGCCCATTCTCATACCATTGATCACCAGGTACCTTAATTGACTCACACTATGCCCAGCCTGTGTGAAATGATGTGCCACCGGGGCTTCCGGGTCACACCTGTGAATGGCCGCCTTGTGCTGTCCAATCCTATCCTTCACCCTCTGTGTAGTCTCCCCCACATAACCTATGCCACAGGGACATTTAATCAAATATATCACATTTAATAGAGGTGTGATGGGTGCTCCAACAGTCCTGGAATATTATATGTGTTCATCAATCATGTAGAAACAGTGAAGACTCAGAGATAGAGTGGGTAAACTACTGGGTGAGTGACTAAAGCCACTGACAGCATGAATCTCCTGAAGGCAACAGAAAAAATATGTATAACACACTTCGCTGTACCTCATTGGAAATAAATATCATAAAGTCCAGCACTCACCCCAGGTTGTAGTAATGAGGATCAATATTAATACAGTACATCTTTGAAGATCTTACCAACTCCTAGAGCCCACTGGATATCTGGGGGCGTGTCCAGCTGCTGGTTGAGTTCCAAACGATCCAAAATATGCAAAATAATGCACAAAGCAGCGCACTGCCCAGGGACACAGGTGTATCAAAAGTAAAAAATGAATTTACTGTCAATCAGACATAACAAACAAGGCGGTAAAGACCCTCCAATGCGTTTCACATAACAAGGTGCATTGTTGTGTGAAACGCGTTGGAGGGTCTTTACCTCCTTGTTTGTTATGTCTGATTGACAATAAATTCATTTTTTACTTTTAATACACCTGTGTCCCTGGGCAGTGCGCTGCTTTGTGCATTATTTAGCATATTTTGGATCATATCACGTTTTTAGACAGACCCGTGTAAAAATCTTTAATCATATAGGATTTACCAGAAAGAGGGTGTTTGAACGTGGCACCTTCCACTATGCTGTTGCATTGACTGAAACTATAGCATCTAAAGCATCCCAGCTTGGGGGTACCCAGGAACATCTGCTTGATACTTTTACCACCTATATCCGTCCTGACCAAACGGTCCCGCAGATTCTTTCCTCTTTTATACGAGAATAGTGGTGGATCACTAAAGATGGGTGCTATGAGGGGATCACTATTGAGTAGTGGCCAGTGTCGATGAATTATATTCCACTGTTTGTGTTGTATGTTGACACAAACGGGACAGAGAATTTCTTTTTGTCAGATGCCACGGGTCCCGTTGGGGCCCAGTTCTCCGCCTTATTGCATTGATTGGAGAACAATTTCCTCGGGTACCCTCTCGTTAGGAACTTGTTCTCTATTTTATCCATCCCCTCCATAATTCTAGATGGAGTGCTAATAATAATACGTTTAGCACGTAGAAACTGGCTATAGGGTAAACCCATTGTAGTACCTGGGGGATGGAAACTCGAGAAATGTAGGAGATTATTGCGATCTATTGAAACAAAAGGTAAGTATACAAGACTTACATGTGAATAAAAACACTTCCAGCATCCGTCTCCTTTGCGTCAGCTCGTACAGGGATCCCCCGGTTGCCGCGTCCAGTCGCAGGGCCTGTGACAGAGCTTTTCCCTCAGGAACTACGGTGGCCTTCTGTGATCCAAAAAAGAAAAGCAGCTATGCCAACACAGGGCTACGCGTTTCGCGAGTGGTCTCTCGCTTCGTCAGGTCCTTTCTTGTATACTTACCTTTTGTTACAATAAATATATATTTTCTCATACGAGCGTGTTTTCGCCCCTATTTGGAGCCTAACCAGAGGGAGTACCCTCTACAAACTGTTCCTGGATACCATCTAATCTCCTTAAGCAGACTTCATATGGGAGAAAAGGGGACGAACTGAAAGAAACCCTGATGGGATTGGCTCACACTTGCCCGTGTGAGTAGAGCTGGCATCAGCTGTGTTTATTAGTTTATCACCCTGTCCTTCCCACATGTAAATTTGCATGATTTACGCCTAGTGGGTTTAATATTTACCCTGCACTTGTATTTTGTTCCTCTTATCTCCATGCGCTCACCACAACTGTATGAATAAGTTTAACTGGTGCCTTGTTCAGAGATAGCATAGTGTTGTTAAATGTTTTTTGGATTGAAAATAAGGATGACATGCCATGAAAACCTGTGAGCAGACCTGTGCACAACTATCTGAGCAGGACTAGAGAATGGACTCACTTGGGGGGGAAAATGGACCTCATATTCGAGAGAATGGACCTTATTGAGAAATGCATGGATGGTCTATGCACTTGTGGATAGATGGTTTCTCCTTTCCATTTTGATTTGCTCCCCCCAGTGTGATCCACCCCTTTTACCAATATATATTTTTCTATTGACCTTGCTGTTTTGCCCTGCAGGCGACCTATATGAGCCCAAGCTAAGTATTTATTGCTTTCATTTTCATAGCCTTTGTTATTTCTATGAACTCATTATTTGTACAGATTCACTTGGTATAGTATCTTTATATTTTGAGTAAATATATCAATTTTGATTTACTTAATTTACTTTGCAGTGTCTCCTTCTATGAGTATATGTGTGTTATCTGTTGCTATTTTTCAAAGCACACCTGTGGTAATTGACCCATGGAGATGTATTCCTACCAATGGGGATCCTTTATTTGGCATCCCTTTGTCCATAATACCAAGGGAAACCGTGGAGAGATACTGTATGCTACACAAATTAGGGGATGACCACATAGATTTTCCCAGTTAATATTCCAGTACCATGTGCCGTTCGAGCTACAGTATATGCCAACTTGGCCAGAAAGAGAATTCCGATCGCTCCCCTGGGAATCAGCCTATTCGTAAGAATTTGAAGCATGTCGTTTTAAATGCTCTTTGGAAGCAGTATAAATACACAGCTGTAGAACTCAAGAAAGTGAAAGACATAATAAATGAATTATTAAGGTCTTTGGGCTGGAGTAATTAGTGATGAAACATGGAAAATAATGAAATTAAAGAAATTACATTCCATTGTTAGTTAGGGAGGGGGGGGCGGGTGACACCCTGCAGTTAAGAATTAGAGTTGTTTGGGTGCGCATTGTAGTATGTAATGTTGTTGATTTAATGCATTAATATATTGATACTACAGTTTTCATCCTTGTTTTGAAAGTTTTCCACTTGAAAATCTTCTTACTGTATCAACCAGTGACATAGAACATCACTATTGTATAATAAAGGGAACAACTGCCTTCTTGGTATCTTTTTCTGTTGTCGATCCTGCACGCATGCACAATAATTTAATAGAACGCATATGCGTTCCTTTCAGTAGGCAGGTCTCTTCAGCACTCTTAAATGTCCCAGGGACTTCTCTTCAAGGAACTGAGGATTGTGGACTTTTGCACATCATGCTGTTCTTCAAGATGAAGATCATTGTTTCGTGGGTCAAGAGTTGTTGGTGCCACAGTTGGATGAGGAGGATGAAAGCCTTCATCCTGTCAAGGGTGAGAAACATTTGTATTGTATTTTATTTAATTGTGTATTTTTTTATATATACACAGAAAGCTATATCCCCGGCGCTAGTGAGTTAATGTCCACAGTACCTGTCAGGATCGCGTAGACCTCCTGCTTAGCCATAGTTCTTCTTTGTCCACTGGGTGTGCTGCTGTCTTCTGTTTCCTCTGGGTTCCTCTGTCTGCCTGTCTGTCTTCTTGTTGCTCCTGTCTCTGTCCTTTATAGCTTCTGCTTCCTGGTTGGTTCAATTGCCTTTGCTTCAAGTCAGACTCCTAATGCACATGCCTCTGATTCCTGATCTGTTTCTGTACCTGTACCTGTATTATAGAAGTCTGTTCACAGTAAAGCCCTTGCTGGTAATCTGGCTTGTCCCTGTTTGTTCCTGTTCTCAGTCCCTGCCCCCAGACCTGTCCCTGCTCCCCTGTCCTGTTCCAGTCTGCTCGTTGCCGACCTCTGCTTGTTACCTGACTTTGCTACTTGCCGCCTGCCTCGGACCTCTGCTTGTTTCCTGACTTTGCTACCTGCCGCCTGCCTCGGACCTCTGCTTGTACCTGACTTCGCTACCTCACGCCTGCCTTGGACCCCTGCTTGTGACCCCTACTATGCTCGTGCTGTTCCGGCCACCGAGATCCTACCCGCCACAGGAGTCTCTCGTGACAGAAAGCAAAGGCCACTTCTGGACCTCGCTGGAACAGATTCTTCTTCTGCCTGCACCATTTCCTGCCTGCTGCAGCAGACCACATCCGCATGGTTGAAGATAAGTACTTTAGTTTCTTTTTTGGAAATCCCAGTTGGGAAGGTTTTTTTTGCTGCTAAGTGTTCTGCAAGAATTATTGCGTTCATAACAAAAAACATTTTTGCTGAAACTAGAACTGTTGCTACAGAGACTAGTGTACCTTTCTTTGAGATTTTTCTTTCGTGCAGTGCATGGGTTAACCCAATTTTCATTCCCTGGACAAGGCTTGTCTCTGCATCCCTGGTTGGACCACTGCTGTTCACAGGGTTACCATTTTAAAAGACAAGAGTGCTTCCATTATTTTGTTACTGCATACTGTGATTTTTTCCTGCAATCTGTAGTTCTTCCTATGATTGGTTCTAAGGTTTCAGGTTTACCTGCAAGTTCCCCTAAAGTTTGTTTCTCTGCAACATATGATATCCCTATGCCTGATATCAAAGGTTTCAGATTTAACTGCAGGGTTCTCTGTCTGATATCCCTACGCCTGATATCTAAAGTTTCAGATTTAACTGCAAGGTTCTGTCTGATATTCCTATGTCTGATGTGAAACGTTTCAGATCTAACTGCAAGTTTTCTCTGTAGTAGTTTCCTGCTGACTATAATATTTCTATGCCTGATATCTAAAGTTTCAGATTTAAACTGCAGGGTTTCTCTGTCTATGTTTTTTCCTTGCATTTATAAATCTCTGTGACTGATGCTAAAGTCTTTAAAGGTCAGCTCTCCTATCTTGTGTCTCTCTGTGTCTAATATTCCTGTTGTTCATTCTAATGCTTCTGCTTTAAAAACACATTTTCTGCATTACTGGTTTCTTGGGAAGTTTGGTTTCCTACAGTATGTCTGAAGTTATGGCTCCCACTCTGAAAACAGTCTTGAGCAGTAAATGTGAACACAGTACCACTGATTCTTCAGAACTTCTCAAAGCAAGGAAGAAGAAGAAAAAGAAGGGAGGCATTACTGTGGAAGTTGCAGAAGAAATTAAGAATGAAAATTTAACCTCAGAGTCTGCATTTGATGAAAGAGATATGCTGCAGCTTAAGGCAACTCACAGACGTATCCCAAGAATAGTGGAAGAAAAGAAAGATGCCCTAACTCAGACGCTTCAAGCTGCACAGAAAACGATTGATTGTCTTTATGGACGTTTAGATAAGGAGCAAGAAGCCAAGGCTGCACTACAGAGCTGTCTATCCTCAGCAATTGCTAAGTGTGTTCTCCAGGAAAAAGAAAAGCACCAGTTGGAGAGTGACCTGGATGTCATGTCAGGTGAGCTGGAGAAGGCATATGCTGATGCTGCTGAAAATCGGCGCCTCGCTTCTAAAAGTAACTAATTCCTGGAAAGTTCTATGAAGGAAATTGACAGGCTAAATACAGAGCTTAAAGTCTCCCAGGAGGACATTTGCTACTTCAAAAAAGAGATGGAAGTCGATCGGGAGGAGAGATGCTACTTGAAAACAGAGATACATTCCATGAGAGACGCCTCCGAAGAGTTAAATAGTAGGTTTGAAACTATAAACCAAATGAGTAAGAACTTCTCTGTCCAAGCCAGTGAAGGAGATAAAAGACTCCATGAATCAGAAGAGGAGAACAGACTATTGATAGAAGAAAAGTCAAGGATGCAATTAGCGCTGGAAAAAGCAGAGGGTGACTGGGAAAAAGAAAAATATCAGTTGGAGAATGACATGGTGATCTTGTCAAGTAAGCTGGAGAAGGCCTACGCTGATTCTGCCCAGAACCAGACTTTCATGGCTCAAGTTGACGCAGCACTGGAAGCATCTCAGAAAGAGGTTCACAGGCTTACTACAGAGCTGGAAGCCTCTAAGGAGAAGAGTTGCCACTTCAACACAGAACTATGTTCATTGAGAGAAATCTTCGAAGGGTTAAATATCAGTTTTGAAACTGTAACCCAAGAGTGCAAGAATCTCTATGTCCAAGTCAGTGAAGGAGATAAGAAACTCCATGAATTAGGAGAGGAGAAGAAACAGTTGGCCCAGGAAAAGTTAGACGTGCAGACAGCATTGCAGGATGCAGAGAGAGTGCTGCAAGAAGATCGTGTCTCCCTGGAGCGGCGCACACAAGCAGAAAATATGCTGCAGAGTCAGCTGCGAGAACTGCGTACACATCTGCAGGACACCAAGGAGAAATGGGTGAATGCTGAAGAAAAGCAGCGAGTTCTGCAGGAAGAAAGTTTCCAGACTGCCTACAAAATAAAGATGCTGCAAGATTATTTGAGTACCCAGTGTGTCCCCAAAGAACAGCATGAGGAGCTGAAGGCCACACTGAGCATAACCAGAGCCTCGCTGGAGGAAGAGCTAAAGCTAGCAGCTGAACACACATCTCAGCAGCTCACAGCACTGCAGGCGCAGATCGCTGAGCTCAAGACACAGCTTGCCAAAAAGGAGGAGAGAGAGAAGGTGTCCGTCTGTCAAGTGGCTGGCCTGACACAGCGCTATGAGGTCAAAATGGCCGATGCCTGCAAATTCTTGGACCACACTGCCCGTGATAAGGTCCAGCTGCATCTGGAGCTGGACAATGCCCGGGAGGAGTACCGACAGCTGCAGATCAGAAATGAAGAAGAGGAAACATATTTAAGCTTTACTCTGAGTCAGCTGGGAGATATGGAGTCGCGACTCAACTCCAAAGAAGCCGAACTGACAACTGCATTGAGTGGGAAAAGAAGTGCAGAAGGACAGCTTCAAGAGCTGAAAACTCAAATAGCTGGTCTTAATGAGAATTTAGGTGATACCACGAAACGGGAGTCACAAAAAGAGACCATGGAGCGTGAATTCTATGTTCCCACTTACCCATGTGAAAAGTCTGCACCCGTCCTTGATGCCCACATTCCTGATGTCCATGCCTCTGCAATGGAGTTGAACGTATCCATTGGGAAGTTCCAGATTTCAAAACTAAAAGAGATATATTGGTCACAAAAAGAGACCACGAAGAGTGAACTCTGTGTCCCCACTGACTCATGTGGAAAGGCTGCACCCGTCTTTGATGCCCACCTTTCTGATGTCTCTGCCCCTGCATTTGGGTTGAACGCCCCCATTCGGAGGTTCCTTGCAGCACCCAATGTACCTGTGGAGTACCCTCTGCCCGCTGACAAACCACCAGAGGTGGGTCACCTTGAGTCCTCTTTTCATCAAGGCCTCCGGGAAGAGCCTGGAGGATCATCCGGAGAACGCTCTTGAGAGGGGGGAGTAATGTCAGGATCGCCTAGACCTCCTGCTTAGCCATAGTTCTTCTTTGTCCACTGAGTGTGCTGATGTCTTCTGTTTCCTCTGGGTTCCTCTGTCTGCCTGTCTGTCTTCTTGTTGCTCCTGTCTCTGTCCTTTATAGCTTCTGCTTCCTGGTTGGTTCAATTGCCTTTGCTTCAAGACAGACTCCTAATGCACATGCCTCTGATTCCTGATCTGTTTCTGTACCTGTACCTGTATTATAGAAGTCTGTTCACAGTAAAGCCCTTGCTGGTAATCTGGCTTGTCCCTGTTTGTTCCTGTTCTCAGTCCCTGCCCCCAGACCTGTCCCTGCTCCCCTGTCCTGTTCCAGTCTCCTCGTTGCCGACCTCTGCTTGTTACCTGACTTTGCTACTTGCCGCCTGCCTCGGACCTCTGCATGTTTCCTGACTTCGCTACCTGCCGCCTGCCTCGGACCTCTGCTTGTACCTGACTTCGCTATCTGCCGCCTGCCTTGGACCCCTGCTTGTGACCCCTACTACGCTCGTGCTGTTCCGGCCACCGAGATCCTACCCACCACAGGAGTCTCTCGTGACAGTACCATAATCCAAAAGACAGTCCTTTATGGAAAAACAGTCCTGGCAAATGGTTGGTTTTAACCAATGAAGTTCTGAATGACTTGGGTAATCTCCAGAATGTGATCCAGATGGTCTCTGTAATGATACAACGACAAAGACACACCAATTGCGCAGTGTAATGACAACAACAGCCCTAACTAAGATGGGAAAAACCCAAACTTACAAGATACGTGCAAGGAAATAAAACACAGCTTAGTGTAATACGTAATTACACGTTACTCGACTCGCCGACTGTATGGGTTTCTGGTTTAGCCGGGTTGGAAGCAGGCTGCGGACAGAATTCATTGGCAGCACCTTTTACCCATACAAATTGTAAGTGTGGGTAGTGTGTTTGTTTTTAATGTAATAAAGTGTAATTACGTATTACACTAGGCTGTGTTTTATTTCCTTACACGCTTGCTGCGGCGGCTTATGCTGGATCTGTGAGGGCGCCATCAAGCACCAGGGAAATCACCCCGTTCAACCACGTGGGGTTCATGGATATCGAGGTGAACATGCTGCGCAGTACAGATTCTCTCCCTTGAACAAGCAAGATTTCATCTTGTGAGTTTGGGTTTTTCCCATCTTAGTTAGGGCTGTTGTTGTCACTATACTGTGCAATTGGTGTGTCTTTGTCGTTGTATCATTACAGAGACCATCTGGATCACATTCTGGAGATTACCCAAGTCATTCAGAACTTCATTGGTTAAACCCACCCATTTGCCAGGACTGTTTTTCCATCAAGGACTGTCTTTGGATTATGGTACTGTGGACATTAACTCACTAGCGCCGGGGATATAGCTTTTTGTGTATATATTATGTTTTGTTAGATTTGGAACCGTCTATTGTTTGCTTTCCCCTTGGCAGCTGTTTTTTCACATATTGTTACACCCACACATTTTGTTTAGTGTTGATTTACACATCATATTTGTTAGTTGGATCAAGCGCTGATAGAGAGTGTTATTAGTTAGTTTGTAGCCCATTTTGTGTATTTTTTTTATGATGCGCATTGATTGGCAATGTGTTTATCTATGCTTCTTTGAGTGTATAGATAAACACATTGACAATCAATGCATTTTTTGGCTAATGTTTGTTTTTATATCATTGTAATGTATTTGACTTTTTAAATTTTATTTTTTTAAGATTGCCAATGTGTTTATCTCTGCCCCCATTGAGGGTATAGATAACCACATTAACAATCAAAGGGTGCATTGTACTGTAAAGTCAATTGTATTTTATTGTGTATTTATTTATACAGTATTTCAACACAAATGGGCAAAAGCGCTATTAGCCATGTATGGCTTCTAGTGCATTTGTCCATTTGTATGGGTGGAGTTGGGAGTAGAGGGGGTAGGTGATGGGTGTAGAGGAGGTAGGGGATTGGGATAGTTGTGCCAGGGAGGGTGATTAGGCTTCCCTGGTGGGTAGCTAGTTTTTTTTTTATTTTACTGTTGGTGCCTGTAAGAGACATGTTCAGAGGTATGCAATGGAGACTGTTTTAAGGTGAAATTAAAATAAGACTTTATTACTCCTGTTGCTTTAAACACAGCAAACATGTAAATCAGCAAACAAAATCCGCTCCACTCTGGAGCTGGATACACTTTTGGTCCAGCTCTCTAACTGCATGGTTAGCCCAGCGATTCACCAGCCCAAATCATAGAGACATTCATATACTTAGATAGACATAGATAATAGTCTTAAAAGAAAAATCTTATCTGTTAGCTGGGTTGCTGTAGGGGAAGGCTTCTTTGTTCTCCTGGTGTCCACACCCATCTTTGATAAGGCAATGTCAGGATCCAGGTATAGAAGTATTATCCCCTGTGTCTTGTTGTCAGCTTGCAGTCTCTTTTGGCAGGCTCAAGACGTCTGTCTCCTTGTTCAGCCCAGTTGTGGACTAAGGCGTCTCACTTCCTGTCTCAGAGGCAGGCTTTTTCTAACCCCTGTAATCAGCCAGGTGGTGTTAGTTAATTGCCTACCAGCAGTTAATCACCACACTGCTGGATTAGAGGCACATTTGTGAACAGGGATAAGTCCCCTGTTACAGTGCCACGGAAGAGGAGGACGAGGACAGCCTTCATTCTGGCAGGGGTAGGAAAACTTTTATTTACTATATGCTGGCTGGCTAATATTTTATTTTTAATCGGCAAATGCGCTATTATCCAGATCTGGATAATAGGGCTTTTGTCCATTATTCTATGAAGGGAGGGGGGTTAGGAAGTAGAAGTGGGTGGGGGAGGGGGGTAGTAGGATGCCCATTAATTTCCAATGGATTTATTGCATACTGTTTATTTAATTGTATTATAAATGCAATTGTATAGTGTTTTTTTTAAGTGAAACTTCTTTGCACGCACCTACCACACGAGAAAATTTCCCTGGCAGTAAATGGACTTCATGGTGACGGAAGTGACATCACTGCTGGCAGAAGAGGCCATCAGCGACGTCAGTGTTGCCAGATTGAAACAGCACCAGTCACCGGAGAGGAGGAAGGCAGTGCTGGATTCCGCATAGGCTGTCAGGGCGTGCTCACCAAAAACGAGACGGTACCGCGGTGCTGAGGTGGGATAGGATATAACGCCACCCACAGCCACGAGGGCACGTCTTGAGAGTAGAGTGGTCTGGGAGTCCGGATCGGGGCAGGAGAGGTACGGATGGTAGAGGGTGCTGTATGCCAAGTCCGGGGTTAGAGAGAAGGACGTAATCGTTTACCGTTTGCCAGGATCGGGATTCCAGAGGTGCGGAGAGTCGTGTTGCCGTATGCCGAGTTCGGGATGCCAGAGGTGCGGGTAGATGTAGCGGAAGCCGGTTCGGTACACGAGGAAGACTGCAAAACAAGACAGGACAAGACAGGACTAGGGAGGCAGAGAGTGATGAGAACAGCTGGTTCTATGCTCAGCCAACGAGTCAGTGACACTGTAAGGTATATATAGGAGAGAGGGTCCAATGGCAGCGCAGCAAGGTGGGGGTGTGTGGAAGGGCCAGGCTACGGCAGAGATAGGTCCAGCATGAGTCCCAGGGGAGGAGCCATAAAGCCCAGTAGTCAGACTGCATTTGATTGCAGCAATGGTTTGAGGTGCTGTGCCTTTAAGGGGTTGGTGCGGCTCCGTGTGGCCGCGCCTCTGTGTAGCTGTGCTTGCTGGCGCGTGACCGAGCATAGCCGGCGGCTCAAGAGTAGAAGAGGAGTTTTGGCGTGCGCGCGCGCGCCCACGTGGAGCCGTGATCGGCGTTCCGGAGAGAGAGGCTGCCTGCGTGCCGCGGCGGGACCCGGTGGAGCTGCAGGTGAATGGGGAACACGCCGAGGGCGGCGTGACTCCCAGACCCTTACAGTACCCCCCCCCCCCCTTCAGGGGCGACCTCCGGGCATCCATGACATGGCTTGGAGGGATTCTTACGATGGAAAGCCTGGACGAGTCGAGGCGCATGTAGATCCCGGTGGGGAATCCAGGAACGTTCCTCTGGTCCAAACCCCCTCCAGTGGACCAGGTATTGTACTCCTCCTCTGGAAATCCTAGAATCCAGGATAGACTGAACCTCGTACTCCTGTTGACCTTGGATCAGAAGAGGAAGTGGAGGAGACGTGTTCTTAGAAAAGCGAGGACTCTGGAATGCTGGTTTAAGCAACGATACATGAAAGACTGAAGGAATTTTCATCGAGGGTGGAAGGCGTAGGCGATAAGCCACAGGATTAATCCTCCTGACCACAGGAAAGGGACCGAGGAACTTAGGTGCTAGCTTCATAGTAGGAACCTTTAGTAGGATATTCCTGGAAGAAAGCCAAACCCTGTCTCCTGGGACGAATTCCGGAACCGGGCGTCGAAGGCGGTCTGCCTGGAGTTTCTGTCTCCCTGTAGCCACCTTTAAGTTCTTCTAAATCCTCGTCCATAAGTCTTTCAGCCGGGCGATGCGCTTGTCAACCGCTGATACTCCTGAGGATAGAGGGGAGAAGGGTAGATGGGAAGGATGAAAGCCACAATTTATGAAGAAGGGAGATTCTTGAGTGGAGTCATTGCGAAGGGAGTTAAGAGCAAACTCAGCCCAAGGAAGCAGATCCACCCAATCATCCTGTGTATCGGTTATGAAACACCGAAGGTATTGTTCCAGGTTTTGGTTGGCCCTCTCCGTCTGCCCATTGGTCTGTGGGTGGTATCCCGAGGAGAATTGAAGTGAAATACCCAATTTTCGGGAAAAGGCTCGCCAAATTCTTGACACAAATTGGGACCCATGATCAGAGACGATGGTTAAAGGCACTCCGTGAAGACGAAAAATCTCCTGGATGAAAACATCCGCAAGCCTGGAGGAATTTGGAAGACCCCTCAAGGGGACAAGGTGAGTCTGATTGGAAAAACGATCAATTACCACAAGAATAGTATTCTTTCCTTTGGAGTCTGGGAACTCTACAATGAAGTCCATAGAAATATGGTTCCAGGGACGGTCTGGAATGGGTAAGGGAAGAAGAAGACCTGCTGGTCTGACCCAGGGTACTTTGTTGCGAGCGCACGTGCCACACGCTTTAACAAACTCCTCCACATCCTTAGCCCTCTCTGGCCACCAGAAGGTACGTTGAACAAGGTCGTTGGTTTTCCGTATCCCTGGATGTCCTGCTGATTTAGAGGAATGGCACCACTCGAGAACCCTTTTGCGGTGTTGGGGTGCCATGTAGAGTCTTCCCTCCGGAACCTTGAATCCCCTCGGAGCTTGTGATTGCTCGGATCGAATCTTGTCCAAAATATCAAAGGAGTTGGCGGACAGAATATATCTAGAGGGAATAATAGTCTCTAACTGTTCTTCAGACTTGTCCTCTGCCACGAACTGTCGAGACAGAGCGTCCGCCTTTAGATTTTTGGAGCCAGGAATAAAGGAGATAAGAAAATTGAATCGTGAAAAAAATAGTGCCCAGCGGGCTTGTCGAGAACTCAAACGACGTGCCCCTTCTAAGTAGAGAAGGTTCTTATGGTCTGTGAGTATGGTTATAGGTGTCTCCGTACCCTCTAAGAAGTGTCTCTACTCTTCTAATGCCAACTTGATCGCCAAAAGCTCCCGGTTCCCGACATCGTAATTCCATTCTGCGGACGAAAATTTATTCGAGAAGAATGCACATGGGTGTAGTCTGGCTAAGGGAGAGGTCCTTTGGGATAAGACAGCCCCAGCCCCGATGTCAGAGGCATCTACCTCCAAGGTAAATGGAAGTTTAGGATCTGGGTGGGTGTGGATAGGGGCAGACACAAAAGCCTTCTTCAGAAGTTAAATGCCCGTATGGCGGTCTCAGACCATTATGAAGGATCTGCACCCTTCTTCGTGAGAGCAGTTATGGGAGATACCGTAGAAGAAAAATTGCGAATGAAGCGTCGATAATAGTTTGCAAAACCTAGAAAGCGTTGCACGGCTTTGAGAGTGGTCGGACGGGGCCAGTCCAAAATAGCCTTAAGTTTCTCTGGATCCATATTGAATCCGGAGTCAGAGATAACGTATCCCAAAAAAGCCACAGACTTGAGATGGAACTGACATTTCTCCAATTTCGCAAAGAGATGGTTCTCCCAGAGGCGTAACAGCACTTGTTGAACGAGTTTGATGTGTTCTTGAGGGGATTTCGAAAAGATTAGGATGTCATCTAGGTAGACGATAATAAATGTGTTAAGAATGTCCCGAAAAATCTAATTGACGAAATCCTGGAAAACTGCTGGTGCGTTGCACAGACTGAACGGCATGACCAGGTATTCGTAGTGGCCATCATGGGTGTTAAAAGCAGTCTTCCACTCGTCCCCCTCACGTATCCTTACTAAATTGTAGGCACCTCTTAAATCCAATTTAGAAAAGATAGTTGCTCCCTGGAGACGGTCGAAGAGTTCCGGTATCAAGGGCAGTGGGTAGCGGTTCTCGCGTGTGATGTTATTCAAACCCCGGTAGTCTATGCATGGACGAAGAGAACCGTCCTTTTTTTTGACAAAAAAGAAGCCTGCTCCGACTGGGGAGGAAGACTTTCGGATGAAACCCCTCTCTAAATTCTCTGCAATGTAAGTGTTCATGGCTTTAGTCTCTGGGAGAGAGAGAGGATAGGATCGTCCTCTGGGAAGAGGTGCCCCGGGTAGTAGGTCAATAGGACAGTCGAAAGAACGGTGCGGAGGTAGAACCTCGGAACGTGCTTTGTCGAACACATCACGGAATTCCCAGTACACAGAAGGTAGGGAGTCGACCTTCTCTGGCAGGGTAGTCAACCCACCAATCCTCTGGAAAATCCTGGTACATGTCTTGGCACAAGGAGCACCCCACTGGATGGGTTCCAGATCCGTCCAGTCGATGCGAGGATTATGGAGTTGAAGCCAAGGAAGACCCAAAATCAGCTCAACAGAGGGAGTGTGGATAACATCGAGGGTAATGATCTCCGTATGAACGTCGATGAACTGCAGTAGGAGAGGCACCGTCTGTAGCGTGATGAATGCCGGCTGTAGAGGTCGACCGTCAATGGCCTCCAGACCTACTGGCGTCTTCTTACTGATAAATGGAATATTGTTCCGTCTAGCAAAAGTCTCATCGATGAAATTGCCTGCAGAACCGGGATCAATGAACGCCCGTGCTTGAGTGTGAAACCCCTCTCCAGACAGTGTTATTGGCAACATTATCCTGGTGGGAACGTCTTTGACGATGGGAGAAAGTGTCAGTATTCCCAACGAAACTCTCCAGGATTTCATTGGGAGTTGGCGTTTCCCGGCTTGTGGGGACACTGGGGTAATATGTGACCGGAATTGCCACAGTACATGCAGAGACCGGCATTGCGCCGATGTTGTTTTTCAGCAGCAGACAGCTTGTTACCTCCCAACTGCATTGGTTCCGGGACGTCCCCGGAAGGGGGTGTAGGAGCCATGAACGATGGAGCAAGATGCCTTGAAACCCGTTGACGGTAACGAGAATGTTCATTTCTCCGCTCCTGTAGACGCTGGTCCACTCGAACACAAATACTGATCAAATCCTCTAGGTCAGTGGGACGTTCCCGCGCTGCGAGCTCATCCTTTAGGGATTCAGACAGACCTTGCCAAAACGCTGAAGATAGTGCTTCATTATTCCATCCCGTCTCAGCAGCAAGTGTGCGGAACTCCACAGCATACCGGGCGACGGGTCTATCTCCCTGGGTTATGTGATGAAGAGAAGATGCTGCCGTTAATTGCCGTGCAGGGGTGTCGAAGACTCTTCGGAACTCCTCGACGAAGAGTTCGATGTCCTGTGTGAGAGGACCTTGTTGTTCCCAGATGGGAGAAGCCCATGCCAGCGCCTCGTCGATGAGAAGAGCCACGATATAGCCGGCCCTGGAGACAGAAGAGACAAAACGAGAGGGCGAGAGTCAAAATTGGATGAGGCATTGGTTAAGGAAGCCCCTACATCCTTGGGGATCCCCGGCATAGTGTTTGGGGCCGGAATACGAGGTTCCAAAGCAAACGGAGGTGCTGGAAAGGCGGTTGCGGAAGCTGTGGAAGCCACGGGTGAAGGTTGCCGACTGAGAGCTCGGACTTGAACAGTAAGCGAATGAAGGCTTTGCTGTAACGTATCCATTCGCCTATCAGCTTGTTCCAAATAAGTCTCTAGCCTGGTGAAGAGATTTGTGTGGGCATTTATAGTGCGCTCCACCTCAGCGGGGTCCATGTTTGTAGGGCTGAGCATAATGTCAGGGCGTACTCACCACAAACGAGACGGGACCGCGGTGCTGAGGTGGGATAGGATATAACGCCACCCACAGCCACGAGGGCACGTCTTGAGAGTAGAGTGGTCTGGGAGTCCGGATCGGGGCAGGAGAGGTACGGATGGTAGAGGGTGCTGTATAAGTGAACCCAAGTGATTTGTGTCGGCGCTATCAAACACCATCTATTGGATAAAAGTGCAAAAAAAAGATTAAGTAAAACACTTAAAGAAAAGGTGTGTAACCAAAAAATACTTCTCCACCTTCCAAGGAATATGTAAGGATTCCTTACAGAAAACAGTCTTGGTCCAAGGGGGGGGAAGGGAGCAGTACAGTCAGAAACACACCGGAAAATACAAAAGATAAACACAATAATAGTGCAATATGTTGAAACAATAAAGGAATTAGCTGGATCTTGGCTCTTATGCAATTCCTACTTACAACAAGTGGAATGAATATAGGCACTGGTCTGACTCTGTCAGAAAAAAGTAGGCTTGATCTTCCGCAGAGAAGGGGATACTGGATAGGAAGTAACATCATACAGGATTCTTTAAGGCGATGTCAACTCAGATTCACGAAGAGTATTGATAACATATAAGAAGGGAAACGGACCATAGTACAGATCATAAAGTACAATTTATCCAATCAAGCAAGGTGAGAAAAACGTACTTACAATAAGTACATAAAATATGTACACGTAACAGTATCGTGAGACAGTAGAGGGCTCTTATTGGTAAGAAGCTGGCTGGATATCCTCCCTCGACTCCCACCTCTCCGTCGCGGTGTAGCGTCTGACGTCACTTCCGGCAAACGGGTGATGACATCCGGTAGAGAGCGGGGAAGATGGATCTCAGCAAATCGCCTGTATGTTCAGCAGACACCTCACACGTCTTCACTCTTAAAACAACTGCAGTAGACTGACGGCTAGGCTCAACGCGTTTCGCTGTTCTCAAACAGCTTCCTCAGGAGAGAATAATGTCCATTAAGGTTGTTGAGTGTTATATACTCAGGTTGATTGAAATCAATTAACAGACCCCTGCACGGCAATTAACGGCAGCATCTTCTCTTCATCACATAACCCAGGGAGATAGACCCGTCGCCCGGTATGCTGTGGAGTTCCGCACACTTGCTGCTGAGACGGGATGGAATAATGAAGCACTATCTTCAGCGTTTTGGCAAGGTCTGTCTGAATCCCTAAAGGATGAGCTCGCAGCGCGGGAACGTCCCACTGACCTAGAGGATTTGATCAGTATTTGTGTTCGAGTGGACCAGCGTCTACAGGAGCGGAGAAATGAACATTCTCGTTACCGTCAACGGGTTTCAAGGCATCTTGCTCCATCGTTCATGGCTCCTACACCCCCTTCCGGGGACGTCCCGGAACCAATGCAGTTGGGAGGTAACAAGCTGTCTGCTGCTGAAAAACAACATCGGCGCAATGCCGGTCTCTGCATATACTGTGGCAATTCCGGTCACATATTACCCCAGTGTCCCCACAAGCCGGGAAACGCCAACTCCCAATGAAATCCTGGAGAGTTTCGTTGGGAATATTGACACTTTCTCCCATCGTCAAAGACGTTCCCACCAGGATAATGTTGCCAATAACACTGTCTGGAGAGGGGTTTCACACTCAAGCACGGGCGTTCATTGATCCCGGTTCTGCAGGCAATTTCATCGATGAGACTTTTGCTAGACGGAACAATATTCCATTTATCAGTAAGAAGACGCCAGTAGGTCTGGAGGCCATTGACGGTCGACCTCTACAGCCGGCATTCATCACGCTACAGACGGTGCCTCTCCTACTGCAGTTCATCGACGTTCATACGGAGATCATTACCCTCAATGTTATCCACACTCCCTCTGTTGAGCTGATTTTGGGTCTTCCTTGGCTTCAACTCCATAATCCTCGCATCGACTACTGAACATACAGGCGATTTGCTGAGATCCATCTTCCCCGCTCTCTACCGGACGTCATCACCCGTTTGCCGGAAGTGACGTCAGACGCTACACCGCGACGGAGAGGTGGGAGTCGAGGGAGGATATCCAGCCAGCTTCTTACCAATAAGAGTCCTCTACTGTCTCACGATACTGTTACGTGTACATATTTTATGTACTTATTGTAAGTACGTTTTTCTCACCTTGCTTGATTGGATAAATTGTACTTTATGATCTGTACTATGGTCCGTTTCCCTTCTTATATGGTATCAATACTCTTCGTGAATCTGAGTTGACATCTCCTTAAAGAATCCTGTATGAAGTTACTTCCTATCCAGTATCCCCTTCTCTGCGGAAGATCAATCCTACTTTTTTTCTGACAGAGTCAGACCACTGCCTATATTCATTCCACTTGTTGTAAGTAGGAATTGCATCAGAGCCAAGATCCAGCTAATTCCTTTATTGTTTCAACATATTGCACTATTATTGTGTTTATCTTTTGTATTTTCCGGTGTGTTCCTGACTGTACTGCTCCCTTCCCCCCCCCTTGGACCAAGAGGGTGCTGTATGCCAAGTTCGGGGTTAGAGAGAAGGACGTAGTCGTTTATCGTTTGCCAGGATCGGGATTCCAGAGGTGCGGAGAGTCGTGTTGCCGTATGCCGAGTTCGGGATGCCAGAGGTGCGGGTAGACGTAGCGGAAGCCGGTTCGGTACACGAGGAAGACTGCAAAACAAGACAGGACAAGACAGGACTAGGGAGGCAGAGAGTGATGAGAACAACTGGTTCTATGCTCAGCCAACGAGTCAGTGACACTGTAAGGTATATATAGGAGAGAGGGTCCAATGGCAGCGCAGCAAGGTGGGGGTGTGTGGAAGGGCCAGGCTACGGCAGGGATAGGTCCAGCATGAGTCCCAGGGGAGGAGCCATAAAGCCCAGTAGTCAGACTGCATTTGATTGCAGCAATGGTTTGAGGTGCTGTGCCTTTAAGGGGTTGCTGCGGCTCCGTGTGTCGCGCCTCCGTGTAGCTGTGCTTGCTGGCGCATGACCGAGCGTAGCCGCCGGCTCAAGAGTAGAAGAGGAGTTTTGGCACGCGCGCGCCCACGTGGAGTCGTGATCGGCGTTCCGGAGAGAGGCTGCCTGCGTGCCGCGGGGGGACCCGGTGGAGCTGCAGGTGAGTGGGGAGCACGCCGAGGGCGGCGTGACTCCCAGACCCTTACATAGGCCTCCCGCGGATGGTCACACACTGTAGAAATCTGCCATGCGCTCCAGGTATAGATGGAATGAAACAGGATATGTGTGATCAGAATGAATCAGATGGGGGGAGAGTAATTGGGGAGGATAATCAAATAGGCGAATTCCAAGGGGAGGAGGTGGGGTAAAGGAAGGGGGCAGTGTAAGTCCTCTATATCTTCAGTTGAAACCCTCTAGTATCCTCCCTCATAAAGAAACAGTTCAATGATGCAGACAGCATGAAAGTACTCACAGGTTCAGGTAGTGGGGAAATCACCTCTCACTTCTAGATGTATATCAAACACAGAGCTCCCACGGTGGGTCAGGCAAAGGGAATAAACAACCTCACAATGCTCTGCATATACTCCCTTCAGAGCTCCCATGGTGGGTCTGGCAATGGGGAAAACACCTCTCAAAACTTCCTGTGTGCTCCACTCTGTGCTCCTGCTTCAAACTCCTGCAATCAGTACCACTGCACGTCCGCAGTGTAAGCATCTCCTTCTCCCCCCAGATGGGTGCCTCCAGAGACCGAATGCAGGCACAGAAAGAGACAGGCTCCAGGGCACACACAAACTGATCCTGATCACTTGCTTGATCAAACAAAGATAAAAAAAAAAAATCGTGGTCCCAATGTACAAAAAATTTCAAAATCTTTATTTCAGCATACAAAGTGAACAGTATAAAACCTCCCACGCGTTTCAACCAATGACTGGTCTTTCTCAAGGAGTAGCAAAATATGGTCAGCATGCACTCTATATAGGTGCTGAACAAAAATAAACACAATCAAGTGAAATTAATTGTACAATCAAACAATACAATAAGTACTGATTATAGTAAAAGAACCATAATAAAACATGATGCTAGAAACATAACAAGATAGAGATAATGATTATGCAGAACCATATGGCTCAGGAATAGATCAATAAGACATCAATATATACTGCTGCGGCCAGCTTTAGCCTAACGTTTGCCCGTAATTGGCCCGTAATTGTTTTCGGCTGGCGCCGTACATGGCCGCGCACCAGCCGCCTTCTCCGCATCTTCCCCTCCCCGCGTGCGCGTCAGAAAAGCCCTGTACCCCTCACTTATGACTCAATAAATCATTTTTAATCGTTTTTGCTGGTTGTGGCCCCTATCTCTTACATCGCTGTGCTCCGTTTTTTGGACCCTATGGGACATTATCTTTATATGTTATCTGTATAGGTCTAGTAGGTTTACGTCTTACCTATATGTCTCCCACATCAGTGTCTCCTACACCGTTATCACACAGACTTGCTCCACGACCTTAAGTCAGGGTACTTACCTCTGGCACAGCCACGCAGGTTACTGCAGGTCAACACACTCCTGCAGATCGGCACCCAGAGGGTTACCTTAGGTGCTCCTGCTTCAAACTCAGTGCCCATCAGTGTTTTTACTCACTGAGACACTCCCTTCTCCCTAAAATGACCACAGGGGTCATCCAATCCTACTGTGATTACATTGTGACATTGATGACATCTGATGGTTTATGGAAGGGAATATTGAATGGCTGCCATATTGATTTCCCAAAAGGTACCAGAAACAACAGTGCATAAAAACGAAGGTTAATTCTGTTTACAGTGTACTGTGTAATGTACTGTAGGAATCATGCAGGCACTAACAATGGTCACAAGAGGGCATCAAGTGACTATTCTAGCTGATTGAATTCTTTCAATTTGTACTGTAGCTACAGTACATACAGTAAATGAGAATATCAGTTGTGAGCACAATCACGTCTCAGACAGGTCTGTAGCCCTGCTTTTCACCAATATTTCCTAACATACAGTGCTTCCACTGCAGCAAGGGACTCTTGGAAATAACATGCAAATAAGCACACAGTGTCATCTTTTGCTTCAATTCCATTTTGACATGGATCCCTATAAGTTTATGACTGCCGTATTACACAGCTTTTCAGCACAGCCTGGGTTAAAGAAGTGCATAGCCAGTAAACCTACTCACAGACAGCTGTTTCCACCTTTTGGGTCTCATACTGTAAGTATGAGGCTGGTAATACTGGCTACATACAGAAAGCATAATGTTTAAAGCCATGTTGGAATTATAAATTAATGTTGGATGTCATCCATCGTGAAAATCGGTGATATTTAGGGATTCAGGAATTTAAAAAAAGAGTAATTTAATAGAAAGGGAGTGAGACTACACTGAAGCCCATGAGAATGCTGCTAAAAATCTGTGAGAATGACTCCAAATCAGTGCGATGCACAGAAAATCAGTTATATGTGACAGGTCCGTGGGTGATCAGTGTGTACATTAAAATTGTTAACTTTTAGGAAGATCCATCAGCTATTCTATGGCTGTCTGGGGGCCTGCAAGGCTGTGAGAGCCTGAGTATTGCAGCTGAGATATCAACCTGGGGTGTCCCTGTTGTATATGTAAGTGTAGGAAAACTGTAGGAGTGTATTCGTTTGTAGTGTTGTGGAACATAAAGGATAAAAAATGCGCAGCAATGGCAGTTGGTATGGACATAGGGAGTAAGCCTAGGAATTTTCACAATAGTTAACAGTTACAGATTTTTATTGTGCTGCCGGTAGCAACCCTGCAAGTTTCTACATAAGGTTTTAACAGCCTCTGTACTTTCCAGGTGAAGTGTATGTAAAGAGAGAACAGCAGTTAAGGTCTGTCGGTTCTTTGCAAAGAGTTTGTCTGTCTCTGGATGTACAAGGCTTATGTATTTATAGTATAACACTTTATAATGGGATTAGGCCTGTAATATAGTGCGTGCGTCTGCTACCGTGCGCACGCGTCAATGATAATTGCCTGTATGAGCCTGACATTGCTATAGTTGAGACACGCGCGCGGCCGTGAGCATTAGCATGGCAGATCTGAGGAAACACAAGAAATGTGTATTTTCGTGCTGTTGCCGCGCCGCCACGAGACGCTGTAAACAAATCACAGTGCGGCCTAATGCTGTAACATTTTAGCCACGCCTCCTAGCTGCGCGCATCACTGATTGCCCTATAGACACTAAACACGCGTGCAACGCCGTGCGCGCGCCCACACACGCACAAGGGCATACTATATTACAAGCCTTAGAACTGAGACTAAAGGAATTGAGCAAGTGAGAGCAGAAGGGCGTGTCTCCTGTTGCTGACCTGATTCTCTTGTAATTTTAGTATTTCAAATTCTAAAACTCTCCACAGACGTATCACTGGGTTCCATCTCAGTCTTAACCCCTGATGCTCCACAGTTCCTCCACGACGTATGTCCCATACATACGATGGTCCCGGATAACACCAGCAGCCCAATCCAGATGATCTGTTTCAGTTTTATATTTTTAAGAAGAGTTCATATATTTCTGTGAGGATGTGTGTCCTGTGTGTCCCTGGGAGCAGTCAGTCGCAATGTGTGTGCAATAACTGAGTGGACATAGTCTTGTCTGTGACCAGCAATGATAATCTGGTCAAGAAAGACTATCATGTTCCATGACTAGAAGCTGACTTCTGTGGAAATTAATGGAGTAGACCTGCAGTGGGACAATAAATTCCCGCTCTAAAAAAATAAGATTTGGATCTATAGAAGTATGCTGCTAGCAAAAGGATAGGACTTATATATATGGAAAACAAAGAACAAATCCTGTGCTTCTACCTATTGGGCTAAAATGTGTTCTTTATTTTCCATATATGTGTAGCCCTGTTTCCCCGCCTCTCTGGAAACATGTTGCTGCTACTACTCATGTCTTGGTGAGTGCATACATGTGAGTGTCCAGGAGAGCTGAGATGTCCGTGATAGGGTGGGGACCAGGACAGGCTTACAGTGATCCTTAAGTTCTTTCCATGGTGATACAGCACCTACAGACACGGAAGGCTACAGCAAGGCTGCAGGCAGTCCCTACCATGACAGTTCTTCCTCTCCAATACACATGGCTAGTAGACCGCAACTCAGCCAGGGGTATATAAATGAGGTCTTTATTTGTAGCAACCACTGGAGATGGTAAACAGCGTTGCATATAGTAGAGTAGGGATCTCAGATCCCTGGATGGTGCTGGCCAGCAGTTAATGGTTTGAGGCCTTGTGCCATGCACAGATCTTGCTCACCTAGTGCCAGGATGGTGGAGGAGAGCCTGACACACACTCCTCTCCCCAGGAGGGGTGGAGGAGGACTCACACCTCCTGTTCCTAGGAGGGATGGAGAGGAACTGACTCCTTTAATTTGGAACATTCTCCCCAATACAAAAGGGGAGGGCACAGGGTCTGCACCAGGATTGGCTGCAACACAGATGCTATGACACCACCTCTCTTGCCACTCAGGGAGGCTGCGTGAGGGGGGTAAATCCCACAGGATAGCCTGTCACTGCCTCTAGCTACTGGGACTTACGTGACAGGAGGGACAGAAAGATAGCTTGACCAGCCATGGCTATATATGTAAGGCCAATCCTTTTATCAGCTGCATACTTCTAAAGGCAGGAATGCAGGTAATATGTACAGTCTTCCATTAACCTGCTGTGATTGACTGGACTTTCAATGAAGTGGGCACTGCCTCAGGCCATCATGCTGCACATTTTACTATAATTGTAGAATGTTAATATTAAGCAGCAGTTATTGTTATTGATATTAGATACTGTGAAAAATAATCCCAAGAATAATTATTAAGCTTCAAGAACAGTTTCTAATGTAAATGTATGGATAATCAAATACATTCTGGGACAATACAAGGATCTTTCAAAAGAACTGTTCATCCCAAGGGCAGTACAAACGACAGAGGGTCATACCGGTCAAACCTTAAAGTTGAAGGAAAGGAGATTTCACCAGCTACAAAGGAAAGGGTTCTTTACAGTAAGGGCAGTTCAAATGTGGAATTAATTACCCATGGAAACGGTGATTGCAGATACAATAGATATCTTCAAAAAACATTGGATATCTTTTTAGTAAGGAAAGGTATACAGGGATATACCAAATAAATAAACATGGGAAGGATGTTGATCCAGGGAGTAACCTGTCAATATTTGGAGTCAGGAAGGAATTTACTTTTCCACTTATGAGATATTATTAGATGATATTTCACTGGGGTTTTTGTTTGCCTTCCTCTGGATCAATATACTGTAAGTACAAATATAGGATAATGTATCTGTCGTCTAGATTTAGCATATGTTGAACTTGATGGACGTACGTCTTTTTTCAACCTCATCTACTATGTAACTATGTAATGTGATAAACTAAACTGGTCCCAAATTTAGTTACTATATCATTCTCTTTCTGCAGTGCACCTAGTGTGCTGTCCTTTGCGCAGTGGCGGCAGGACAAACAACAACAGCAGACGTCACTGGCTCCCATCGCATAATAATATGCTCTATATATAATAAAAGTGTGGTAAAATAATGACATCAACATGTTTAATAGTTGAAATACCAGTTATACTGTAGTCTTTTATATACATTTTTGGAAAGTAGACGTAGAGGCAGGGAAAGAAGAGGTGGAGGTAGTTGTGGGAGTGGCATTGGTGGGGATGAATCTGATAATGTTAAATCAGTTAAAATTGTGCTATTGATGGTGATGATAATTTAGCTACAACTAGTGCTCAAAGTCATCATCATAACAGTCACAGTATGTACAGTATAAGCGGAAAGACAATAATGACACTGTCAATGAATCACAACAATCTCACTGCAGATTGCCCACTTCCCCTGGCACCCTCTCCCCTCCCCCTTCTCTGTCTAATAGACAATGAACTTCGAGTTAAGAAGAGATATAGTATAAAAAGAGATATAAAAAGGGAACTGAAAGAGAAAGTTCAAGCTATGTCCCCTGCTAGTACTTGGAATAGTAAAATGGATAATATGTGAAAGCATACAGTAATATTGGGAATGATAATAAAACTGTAATTTCTACTGGGGAAAAAAGACAGGCCCACCAGCACTATGACTGACGCCAACACCAGCTTCTGCTGTGCCTGTTACTGCTGCCAGTGTCAACAACAAGCCCACTATTAACTCATTTTCAAAAGGCTTATCCTTCTTATCACTGTCCAAAAATGCAAGTAGTGCTGAACAAGTTCTGACAATAATGTTACTAGACTCTGAAGAGCTGTTAAACAGACAGATGTTGAAGAGGGAGAGTCACAAATTCAATCACAGGGACTTGATGCCTTTTAGGAGCAAGGGAGTATATATGATGATTCATCATTGAAATATCACTTTCTTTGAGTTAGGATTCTGGTGATGATGAGGATGTTGCTGGTGCTGTTAAAGACTGTGATTTAAGTGGCACTGGTGGTAGTGGTCGTGGTGCTGCCCCGGGCAATTATGATGAATATCATAATGTTTCAGATAAACAGATGATACAGTGATCATTCTTAACAATTGTGAAAATACAGATTAAATTCCAAGTAAAGCGATCAATACAAGCATTAAAAATAATAACAACAACCCTGTATATTCATTATTTAATAAACAGAACCCATGATTATCATCAACATCACATACATTGATGTTTCCTTAGTCATCAGCATCAACAACAACACGCTCTGTTACATAGTCGTCATCATCACTACGATAATTGACCAATCATGCTTCTGGTTGTTGTGATGATAATGATAATATTGACCCCCCATGGCCAACACCACCGTCATCACATCATAGATGACCACAATTATAGTACATTCACAAGTTTGTCCACAAACACCAGTTATGTCTCCTGCTGCCCATACTTCAAATCCAACAAAAGCCAGTGTGGCATTATTGTAAACTCTCAAAGGATCGTGTTAGTGACATGTTGCTTATGTAGAGTAACAAGAGAAGGGAAGATCTGATGCTTCCAAACAAACATCCATCCAGTAGATAATTATTGATAGTATAAAAAGTTAGTGGCATCTCCAAAATAAGAGTGTATCCTGTGAGCAGTGGGTATAGGGAGACTAGTGTCTAGTGTATCCGGTCGGCATACACAAAAAGCAACTACTGACACAATAGAAGAATCTCTCACCCACTTTTATAATAATGATAGCATAATACAAAGACTCACTATTAGTAGATATCCAGTAAGTCCTTTGGAGGTCCAATGATGTGCATCGACAAAGTAGGGGGAGCATATGGAGAAAAAACAACAGAAAACAACAATCTAAGTACAGATGGAAAACTTAATGTTGGTTAATTTCACAGGATGTCTTGGCAGAGGGTTTGAGCAGGAAATTACAACATTTAATTCATCACGCCATTTGGCATTATTTATTTATTCACTTTAATCAGTGTTTAGCGCCTTGATCTGCACCATCACTCTGTCACATCGACAAAGTAGAACAGCAGTAAATGGATTGAGAAACAGAGCACTATCCAGAGTAATAATACAGATCCAGAGGGGCTCACTTGTAAGAAGGGCTTCACATTTTATTTAGATCATACAAAAAATATCCTCCAGAGAGGCAGCATCACACAACGCGTTTCGCGCATAATGCTTCAGAGAGCTTATTCCTAATAAGATTCTATTTCTCTAACAAGGTGCTTCACGAACTGTAAGCAAAGTTGTTGCATCGATGGTTTACACCCGTGTACAGTCAGAGGGAAGTAGGGTACACAAAATGGGTTGGAAAAAAACACTCAACGTCTGCAGCAGCAAGACGTTTTGTAGACATGCCACTTTATGTACCGTATGCAGAGTTTTAAAGAAAAGGCACACACAGCTTCTGCTGTGTTTGCAAAAATAAAGAATGTCATACAGTATAGCAGTGGCTAAATCCAAGGTCACTTCAGGTTGGGTTTGTGGCCTGGGATAATGGTTCCTTCTTGGTTGCAGCACTGAAACAAGGCAGCATGACACACATTCCATGTTTTGCACATATACTCAATTTAATAGTCACTCGTTTCCTAGCGCAGTGTCGGAATTTGCATTGTGTCCATAGATAGAAAAATATGTGCTCACTTTAGCTGATCATACACAGCACACAATGCCCTGTTTAGGCTGCAGGAGCAAAACAACCTGCTTCATCACCAGCTAAAAATGGAGGTGCCGACATGCTGGAATGCCTGGTGAATGACCTCTGTCTTGTCAGTATGAAACAGAGAATAAACAACAAAAGACAGGGGTGGGCACCCCTGTCTTTTGTTGTATACATTTGCCACGCCCAGTAGCACTCTTGTTGACATAAATATATATTCATTCTATGGTGGGTTTGGGAGTTTGAGCTAGCTGGGAATGTGTGTGTTAATCAATTTCTGACTGGTAACAGTTGTATGAAGGTAGGTGGCACCTCCCCCCAGAGCTCACTCCTCCTCACCTTTTTAACTTGGGAGGTATTTTCACTTTGCTGCAAAGAACAGGATCTACTATGGTTCTTTCCCCTCATACAGAGGTAAAGGGAAAAGTTCACAGTGTAGTGTAGGACCTGCATTAATTTTGGTTATACCGTGACATGGTATGCAGGCTTATGACGCTTTGGCCAAAGGGTTTAACTAAATAACCAAGTAAATATTATTAATATTGACATATTTAAACTTTATACTTATTACTTTATATGTTTTGTCAATTGGATGTAACATTGGGCACTCTTTTTGACATAAATATATATTCATGATGTGGCGGGTGTGGGAGTTTGAGCTAGCTGGGAATGTGTGTGTGAAACAGAGAATACCTTCTGGCTATACTTTTATACCCTCAGGGCAGCACTCGTTGTATGTGATAATGTAATGATGAAAAACTTACAATTAAAATGCTTTAATTAGGTTAGTTAAAATAAGTGTCAAAATCGTTGAAATAAATGAACAACTGACAGTGGTAAAACAACACACAAAACAGACAAAAATACACAATACTCAAACTGAAATCTAGGGGGAAAGGTAGAGATCCTACCTATCTGTTAATTAGCAGTAATGAACAATCAATGACTGGATAGTCAGCCCCCTGGTTCAGCAGTGACAGGGTTAAAAAGCCTGTAAAATAGATACAGGTGACGGTGGACTGACCATGCAAAGGTATATGCCAAACATAATATGCAAAATATACAGCATTAAAGTGAGAGCTCACTAATGATGATTTAGTACAGCCACAATAGGCTAAAGTGTTGAAATGACTCTGGTCGTGGAGGATCCCTAAATAAAGGGTTAAACAAGCCTAACTATAGGTAGGTAGAAGGGTAATCTAAGTGTTAATGGACAGTGTGCACAGGAGCTCACAAAGTGTGGTACTTAGCTCTGGGGCACGGATCTAGTCCGTATCCAGTTATAGCCCCCTAGTTCAAATGTGCCACTAAAACACGCTTATTAAAGCCTCACAACACGCAGAAAACAATAGATGTCTTGGCAAAACACAGAAATAAGTTTGTTATCTTGGCTGTCGATAGCTAAGTGCACAAGAGCTTACAAAGTGTAATAATCAGCTCTGGGGCACGGATCTCGTCCGTATCGAGTTATGGCCCCCTAATTCAAATGTGCCACTATAGCAAGTACGATAGCAGGTAGCAGAAACAAAGTGAGCAACCACATATAATTAGCCGAGGGGAGGAAGGGATACATATAATGCAGCAGTAATAAACAGCAGTCAAACTTGAATACTCAGGGTAGGGTAATTGTAAACACACCGTGCCCCTATCAAATATACCAAGCCCTCATCAGAGCTTGTGCAGTAAAGCAACGCTGATATAAGTTAGCTGCCTGCTCAGAATTCAGCAGGTAACGACACCACATAAAGTACAGAGTGTCTATTGCACATAGACATTGTATCCCTTCATGCATACATCGGCACTTAGCAGTGCCTCTCACCCTCTGCCCGGCATGTGAACGTCATCACGTGATGACGTCAGTCCTGTAGCCGCCTCCCACCTGACGCACGTTTCGCTGAGGCGCTTTTTCAAAGGTGGTGACGTGGAGAGCTACACACAGGATATATATAGTGTGTGTTGAATAGCCAGCTAATGCAGAGCAGCTGAGTTTAACCAATTGATTCTATTGCAGGAGAACGGTAGATGACTTGGTACTGCAGACGGGATCGATGGAGAGCCTACTCAAGCAATAAAGTTGATGTTGAAAACAGACAAAGTGTGATATTTATTGGTTCAAGAGCTGTATGAACGTTATTGTGTATCAAGAGGAACAAGGTCACGAAAAGTAGGATAAAATGCTCATAAAGCCAACCCCTGTATAGGATAGATGTTGCTTGTATACCATGGACCAAAAACCCAGGGGGTTAAGTGTGTAATGATGCTGGCACTCTAAATAAAGGGAGAGAATAAAAAACCCTCGTTAATCCCTCTAGGTGCCAAAGTACCCAATAAATAAATCCATTCGGACTCTTTCTGTAAAATGAGACGATTCCAATCACCCCCTCTTGGACTAGGGGGGACGCTTTCAATCCCTGTAAAGCAAAGGTTAGTAATGTCACCACCATGCACCTGATGTATGTGATTGGCTAGAGGGGTGTCCAGATGATTCCGTATTGCCCCTAGATGTTCCAAAATACGCTGGCGGAACTCACGGATGGTCTTGCCAACGTATTTTTTGGTGCATTGACAAGTGACTTGGTAGATAACCCCCTTTGTCCTGCAGTTGATAAACTGCCTGACTTTGAAACATTTGGTATTGTTCCAATTAAAGAAGGTTTTAGAAAGGGACAAATGGGTACAGGCCTTGCATCCTTGGCATTTAAAATTCCCCACTGATCTATTAGTTAGCCAGGTACTTGCTGTTAATGGTCTCAAATGGCTGTGGACTAACTGGTCTTTGAGATTTAATGCCCTCCTGCTGACCAAAGTTGGTGTAGGTCGCTGGACATCATTAAAGTCTGGGTCCTCCAGGAGGACCGGCCAATGTTTCTTTAATATGGCATTAATCTCCGACCATTGATTATTGAAGGTACCCACAAATCTGATAAGTTTTGAGTCTTCAACTGGGGGGCGATATGTACTCAATAAAGAGGTTCTATCTGTGAATTTTGCTCTCCGATAAGCTTTTCTTATACACCGGTGGCTGTACCCCCTTTCCATGAATCTATCTCTCATCTTTTGTGCTTCATATTCAAAAGCTGTGATGGTAGAGCAGTTTCTGCGGATCCGCAGAAACTGTCCAACAGGGATACCATCCTTAAGTCGCCTTGGGTGGTGGCTTTCATAGCGCAAAAGGCTGTTGGTGGCTGTCTTTTTTCTGTGGATTGTGGTTTACACTTTGTCACCAACCCCTCTCGAGATTTTAAGGTCAAGGAAGGTAACTTCCTGTGTATCAATTTCGTAGGTTAAGTGAAGGTTAAACTCGTTATTGTTGAGTATGTTGATGAATTCAATAAATGACGCCCTGGTTCCCTGCCACAGGACCAGGACATCATTGATGAAACGGATCCATAGTAAGATCTGGATGGTATAGGCTTCATTGGCTTCATGGAAAACCACCTCCGCCTCCCACCAACCTAAATACAGGTTCGCGTAGGTGGGAGCGCAGGTGGTCCCCATTGCCGTGCCTCTCAGTTGGTGGTAAATGACACCATTAAAGGTGAAATAATTATGTGTCAGTATAAATCTCAACAGGTCAAGTACCAATTGATTGTGTTTCACAAATTCACAGCTACGGCTTTTGAGGAAGTAAGAGACTGCGTCTATACCCACTTGATGTACAATAGAGGTATACAACGATTCGACATCAAGACTAATCAATAGTGTGTCTTTGTCAAGGACTATGTCATTTAGTCGATTAAGGGCGTCCTTGGTGTCTCTAAGGAACGATGGTAAACTGTCAACAAACGGTCGTAGTATTTGGTCGATGTATTTACTGCTTTGTTCCGTGAGGTTAGATATACCGGACACAATGGGTCTCCCAGGGGGGGGGCAAGGTTCCCTTGTGGATCTTCGGTAAACAATAGAAGGTAGAAAGGACTGGTGCGGGGGTTAGACGTTGTTCATATTCTTTTTTGGATATGATCCTAGACTCTAAGGCTGTTGTTAGGATGGTTTTAAGATCTTTCTTGAAAGACTCTGTGGGGCTCTTTTAAGGCGTCTTGTAACATGTAGGGTCAGAAAGGAGGCGTGTACATTCTGTCACATAGTCAACAGTGTTCATGATCACTGTGTTGCCCCCTTTATCCGAGGGTTTCACAGTGATCGTGACATCATTTTGTAGGTCTTTAAGACCTTGACGTTCGGATGCAGAGAGGTTATCAAATCTGTTATTAGGATTCAGATTCTCCAAATCACTTGTTACAAGTCTCATAAATATTTCCACATTTGGACTTGTCACCAGTGGAGGAGTAAATTTTGACCTAGGTTTCAGATCAGAGAACGGGCCTTCTCCTAAAATTCTATTAGATTCTTCCAGGAGTGCTGTTAGGTCCCGCATGTTATCAATATGCAACTGATCAAGATGAAGTAGACCGTCATTCTTAAGTTGAAATGTTTCACGTCGTTTAAAGAATTTGTGTAGGAGGAGTTTCCTCCCAAACAGATTGGTATCTTTAACCCAGTCAAAGATCTTGAAATTCTCTGACGGAGAAAATGACAGGCCTTTATTCAGTGCTAGAATCTGATCCGATGTCAAAATTTATCAGATAAATTGATAACCTGGTTATTCGTTGATGTGTTGATAATTAGGGAATTTACCTCTGTCTCCTGTATCGTCTTCTCTGTCTGCCCCTGTAAGCCCAGACACTTCTGTCTCTTAGCCCATCCTTTTTGCCCTCTCCTTGTTTTCCCTTTTCGTAAAACAGGGGATAGCTTGGGCCTTGCTCCAAAAAATTCATCCTTTCTGAGTCTGGTCTATTGACTGGTCTGTCGCTATTTTCTGCCTCATCATTTGAGGCATCCCAGTCTGTTGATGAATCATTATGATTGGGTCTGTATCTCTTTTCAGAAAAATGGTGTCTGTAAATTTTACCCCCCTCGTAGTCTTTAGTGTCCCTTTGGAATTTTTTTGCTTTACGTTCTTTCAGCTCTTTTATGAACTTGTCAATACTAGTCTGTAGTTTGTAGTTAAAGCATTTTAATTTTAAGTTTATCATCATTACATCATTACATTATCATTACATTATCACATACAACGAGTGCTGCCCTGAGGGTGTCTTTGTTCTCTAGTTATTATCCTGTTCTCTCCCCTTATTGCACTGTTGTTGATTTCACTTTATTATAGGCTGATGTGAGGGTGTCCATCCCCTTCCCTTCCCCCATTGTTGTATCATTGCATAGTGTGAACTTGTGTTCACTTCTACTGTAAGCTCGCCACCTAATTATATTATATTGATACCATGTCTGGATTTCTATCCACTCAACTAGACTTTGCAGTCTGGCAGCAAGAGGCCACAAATCTGTTTTCAGGTGAAACTAATGATGTCTCAGCTCCTGGTGATGACCTTATCTCATTCTTTACCAAACTGGAATTATTATTCAAACAACGTGCAAGACTGTGGTGGGAGGTCACCAGTCTTGAGAATTATCTTAGAACAGAACGGATACCGCGAGGTCTGAGAGCAAATATCGCTCCCTCTCACATGTTCCAGGATGAGGTATTCACTAAGAGCTGGGATAACATTCTGGGCAAATGCTCAGTGTCACTTATGAAATTACTAATTGAATATCAGAATGAGAAACTTATCACCGTGAAGGCAGATATAAGAACACATTTGGATAACATTGATCAATGGAGAGATAAGACTGATTTTATTGAATCAGAAAACAAACTACAGACTAGTATTGACAAGTTCATAAAAGAGCTGAAAGAACGTAAAGCAAAAAAATTCCAAAGGGACACTAAAGACTACGAGGGGGGTAAAATTTACAGACACCATTTTTCTGAAAAGAGATACAGACCCAATCATAATGATTCATCAACAGACTGGGATACCTCAAATGATGAGGCAGAAAATAGCGACAGACCAGTCAATAGACCAGACTCAGAAAGGATGAATTTTTTGGAGCAAGGCCCAAGCTATCCCCTGTTTTACGAAAAGGAGAGGGCAAAAAGGATGGGCTAAGAGACAGAAGTGTCTGGGCTTACAGGGGCAGACAGAGAAGACGATACAGGAGACAGAGGTAAATTCCCTAATTATCAACACATCAACGAATAACCAGGTTATCAATTTATCTGATAAAATATTGACATCGGATCAGATTCTAGCACTGAACAAAGGCCTGTCATTTTCTCCGTCAGAGAATTTCAAGATCTTTGACTGGGTTAAAGATACCAATCTGTTTGGGAGGAAACTCCTCCTACACAAATTCTTTAAACGACGTGAAACATTTCAACTTAAGAATGACGGTCTACTTCATCTTGATCAGTTGCATATTGATAACATGCGGGACCTAACAGCACTCCTGGAAGAATCTAATAGAATTTTAGGAGAAGGCCCGTTCTCTGATCTGAAACCTAGGTCAAAATTTACTCCTCCACTGGTGACAAGTCCAAATGTGGAAATATTTATGAGACTTGTAACAAGTGATTTGGAGAATCTGAATCCTAATAACAGATTTGATAACCTCTCTGCATCCGAACGTCAAGGTCTTAAAGACCTACAAAATGATGTCACGATCACTGTGAAACCCTCGGATAAAGGGGGCAACACAGTGATCATGAACACTGTTGACTATGTGACAGAATGTACACGCCTCCTTTCTGACCCTACATGTTACAAGACGCCTTAAAAGAGCCCCACAGAGTCTTTCAAGAAAGATCTTAAAACCATCCTAACAACAGCCTTAGAGTCTAGGATCATATCCAAAAAAGAATATGAACAACTTCTAACCCCCGCACCAGTCCTTTCTACCTTCTATTGTTTACCGAAGATCCACAAGGGAACCTTGCCCCCCCCCCTGGGAGACCCATTGTGCCCGGTATATCTAACCTCACGGAACAAAGCAGTAAATACATCGACCAAATACTACGACCGTTTGTTGACAGTTTACCATCGTTCCTTAGAGACACCAAGGACGCCCTTAATCGACTAAATGACATAGTCCTTGACAAAGACACACTATTGATTAGTCTTGATGTCGAATCGTTGTATACCTCTATTGTACATCAAGTGGGTATAGACGCAGTCTCTTACTTCCTCAAAAGCCGTAGCTGTGAATTTGTGAAACACAATCAATTGGTACTTGACCTGTTGAGATTTTGTAAGGAATCCACTACTGGCTTTGACTTTTGCCTTGCAGACCTGTGCAGTTGCAGGCTTCCTCTGGCAATCTATGGCACAGGTGCTGCCTCTCATTGCAGCTTCTGCCCTGTGCTACTTCATTGGAGGAATTCTCACACACCCTCCTCCTGTGATTGGATCTCCGCCCTTTATATTCTAGGCGTTGGCTCTGAACCAGCGCCGAGCATAACTATTCCTACCTCTATGTTACTGTCTCTGCCACAAACCACCCCAGGCCTCTCTCCTAGCGTTCTTACCTTCCAAGTTCCTGAGTATCCAGAGGCCTGGTCCTGGACGTCTGTGCTGAAGCGTTGTTGCCAGCACTGGCCTGCTGCTATCTCCTTGCAGTGGCCTACCCTGGACGTCTGTGCTGAAGCGTTGATGCCAGCACTGGTACTGCTGCATTCCCTCCTAGCAGTAGCTACCCTTCCTGTCCTGTGGCCTGCCGCTATTCTCATGTAGTGGCCTATCCTGGACGTCTGTGCTGAAGCGTTGATGCCAGCACTGGCCTGCTGCTATTCTCCTGCAGTGGCCTACCCGGGACGTCTGTGCTGAAGCGTGTTGCCAGCACCGGTACCTGCTGCATTCCCTCCTAGCAGTGGCTACCCTTCCTTTCCTGCGGCTTGCTGCGATCCTCTTGCAGTGACCTGCCTTGGACTTCTGCGCTGAAGCGTTGGTTCTACCCGACGCTGCCCTGCGGTGAACTTCGGCCAGCCTGCTGTCTCCTCCTGCTGAGATCGGCGTCATGGGCCGAGGCCGCTCCTCGCGCAGAAGCCACCCCCGCGCTCACGCTCCTAAGCTGAAGCGGGGAAATCCTGACTACCTGTTGCCGAACTCCTGCTTCCATAACGACGATGCTGCCTTCTCCAATCCTGACCCTGCGATGTACGACTACGAACTGCGCACTCCGGATCAGTCTGCGTGGACTCAGGTCGGTGATTATATAACCCCACCTCAGCCCCGCGGTCCGGTCCCGGTTTGTGGCGAGCATCGGCGTAACAGATTTATACTGACACATAATTATTTCACCTTTAATGGTGTCATTTACCACCAACTGAGAGGCACGGCAATGGGGACCACCTGCGCTCCCACCTACGCGAACCTGTATTTAGGTTGGTGGGAGGCGGAGGTGGTTTTCCATGAAGCCAATGAAGCCTATACCATCCAGATCTTACTATGGATCCGTTTCATCAATGATGTCCTGGTCCTGTGGCAGGGAACCAGGGCGTCATTTATTGAATTCATCAACATACTCAACAATAACGAGTTTAACCTTCACTTAACCTACGAAATTGATACACAGGAAGTTACCTTCCTTGACCTTAAAATCTCGAGAGGGGTTGGTGACAAAGTGTAAACCACAATCCACAGAAAAAAGACAGCCACCAACAGCCTTTTGCGCTATGAAAGCCACCACCCAAGGCGACTTAAGGATGGTATCCCTGTTGGACAGTTTCTGCGGATCCGCAGAAACTGCTCTACCATCACAGCTTTTGAATATGAAGCACAAAAGATGAGAGATAGATTCATGGAAAGGGGGTACAGCCACCGGTGTATAAGAAAAGCTTATCGGAGAGCAAAATTCACAGATAGAACCTCTTTATTGAGTACATATCGCCCCCCAGTTGAAGACTCAAAACTTATCAGATTTGTGGGTACCTTCAATAATCAATGGTCGGAGATTAATGCCATATTAAAGAAACATTGGCCGGTCCTCCTGGAGGACCCAGACTTTAATGATGTCCTGCGACCTACACCAACTTTGGTCAGCAGGAGGGCATTAAATCTCAAAGACCAGTTAGTCCACAGCCATTTGAGACCATTAACAGCAAGTACCTGGCTAACTAATAGATCAGTGGGGAATTTTAAATGCCAAGGATGCAAGGCCTGTACCCATTTGTCCCTTTCTAAAACCTTCTTTAATTGGAACAATACCAAATGTTTCAAAGTCAGGCAGTTTATCAACTGCAGGACAAAGGGGGTTATCTACCAAGTCACTTGTCAATGCACCAAAAAATACGTTGGCAAGACCATCCGTGAGTTCCGCCAGCGTATTTTGGAACATCTAGGGGCAATACGGAATCATCTGGACACCCCTCTAGCCAATCACATACATCAGGTGCATGGTGGTGACATTACTAACCTTTGCTTTACAGGGATTGAAAGCGTCCCCCCTAGTCCAAGAGGGGGTGATTGGAATCGTCTCATTTTACAGAAAGAGTCCAAATGGATTTATTTATTGGGTACTTTGGCACCTAGAGGGATTAACGAGGGTTTTTTATTCTCTCCCTTTATTTAGAGTGCCAGCATCATTACACACTTAACCCCCTGGGTTTTTGGTCCATGGTATACAAGCAACATCTATCCTATACAGGGGTTGGCTTTATGAGCATTTTATCCTACTTTTCGTGACCTTGTTCCTCTTGATACACAATAACGTTCATACAGCTCTTGAACCAATAAATATCACACTTTGTCTGTTTTCAACATCAACTTTATTGCTTGAGTAGGCTCTCCATCGATCCCGTCTGCAGTACCAAGTCATCTACCGTTCTCCTGCAATAGAATCAATTGGTTAAACTCAGCTGCTCTGCATTAGCTGGCTATTCAACACACACTATATATATCCTGTGTGTAGCTCTCCACGTCACCACCTTTGAAAAAGCACCTCAGCGAAACGTGCGTCAGGTGGGAGGCGGCTACACGACTGACGTCATCACGTGATGACGTTCACATGCCGGGCAGAGGGTGAGAGGCACTGCTAAGTGCCGATGTATGCATGAAGGGATACAATGTCTATGTGCAATAGACACTCTGTACTTTATGTGGTGTCGTTACCTGCTGAATTCTGAGCAGGCAGCTAACTTATATCAGCGTTGCTTTACTGCACAAGCTCTGACGAGGGCTTGGTATATTTGATAGGGGCACGGTGTGTTTACAATTACCCTACCCTGAGTATTCAAGTTTGACTGCTGTTTATTACTGCTGCATTATATGTATCCCTTCCTCCCCTCGGCTAATTATATGTGGTTGCTCACTTTGTTTCTGCTACCTGCTATCGTACTTGCTATAGTGGCACATTTGAATTAGGGGGCCATAACTCGATACGGACGAGATCCGTGCCCCAGAGCTGATTATTACACTTTGTAAGCTCTTGTGCACTTAGCTATCGACAGCCAAGATAACAAACTTATTTCTGTGTTTTGCCAAGACATCTATTGTTTTCTGCGTGTTGTGAGGCTTTAATAAGCGTGTTTTAGTGGCACATTTGAACTAGGGGGCTATAACTGGATACGGACTAGATCCGTGCCCCAGAGCTAAGTACCACACTTTGTGAGCTCCTGTGCACACTGTCCATTAACACTTAGATTACCCTTCTACCTACCTATAGTTAGGCTTGTTTAACCCTTTATTTAGGGATCCTCCACGACCAGAGTCATTTCAACACTTTAGCCTATTGTGGCTGTACTAAATCATCATTAGTGAGCTCTCACTTTAATGCTGTATATTTTGCATATTATGTTTGGCATATACCTTTGCATGGTCAGTCCACCGTCACCTGTATCTATTTTACAGGCTTTTTAACCCTGTCACTGCTGAACCAGGGGGCTGACTATCCAGTCATTGATTGTTCATTACTGCTAATTAACAGATAGGTAGGATCTCTACCTTTCCCCCTAGATTTCAGTTTGAGTATTGTGTATTTTTGTCTGTTTTGTGTGTTGTTTTACCACTGTCAGTTGTTCATTTATTTCAACGATTTTGACACTTATTTTAACTAACCTACTTAAAGCATTTTAATTTTAAGTTTATCATCATTACATTATCACATACGAGTGCTGCCCTGAGGGTGTCTTTGTTCTCTAGTTATTATCCTGTTCTCTCCCCTTATTGCACCGTTGTTGATTTCACTTTATTATAGGCTGATGCGAGGGTGTCCATCCCCTTCCCTTCCCCCATTGTTGTATACTTTTATACCCTAGATTCAAAGACAGAATGAAATACTTTTTGCCCCATTGGGAAGAGACTGTGGCTCATTATAAGGAAAATATCATTGATAGTGTCCAGGCAGAGTTGGAAATAGAGGAAAGACAGAGAGAGGAGGGCAATGATGGTTCTCAGAGGGCAGCTTCAGTAGGCATACATTCCACACCAAAACCGACAACAACACGGTCATCATCACCTCTTTGTTCCTCTTAATCAGGCCTTTAGTCAAGTGGCTTTTCATAGTGATGGTAGGGGTAGTGGTGGCGGTAGAGAGCAGCCAACGTCATGGCCCATCTCTATGGCAAATGCTCCATCACATGGCATGATTTGCACTAGCATAGAAGCAGCAGCATATCTTTTATAGTAATAGTGCTATGGAAATGGTGGGATATACTGTATATGTTTGATAATTCACTCCTGCTTCCGGAATGTTATCCTCTTGAATACTGGGCTGCTAAAACAAAAACAACATGGACTGCTTCTTATAGGTGGCAGTTGAATTTCTGCGTTGTCCTCCTGCAAGTGTGTTGTCAGAGAAAGTGTTAAGTGCTGCTGGTGCAATCCTAACCAACTACTGTCCCATGGCAGTATGAAAAGGCTCAATTTTACTGAGAATAAACATCTGATTCCTCCCTAATATAAAGCCCCTGCACCTAGCATTCAAGAGGGTATGGACAGAGCAGCTAGCTTCTGGGTTATTATAACACTAACACTTTTACCAGCACTATAGCCACACTTTAAAAATACCATGCAACAATGGCTGTCTTCCTGGCTGTGTGTGTGACACTCACCATTATCAGTGCCCCAGGCTGCTCCCCACCAGTACAGCAGGGATGTTGTCAATTAGCACAACTACTACCAGCAAAGGTGGCGCAGGCCAGTGTGTGGCATTGGCAGGTTATTACAGTGCTTGGCTTGTTACGCTATGAATTGTTTATCCCCGGACACTGCCACCACTAGAATGATATCATCCATCATCATCTTTATGGAATTGCCAAAAACCAGAACGTTAAAATATGCCCACAAATTATTAAACGTTTATTTGGATATCTAGTGGGGGAGGGGCCCAACAACACAATGCAGCTGTGAGGATCGGACACAGGCTCTGGTCCAGAGTTTGATTCAGACTTGCTGCAAACTTGCTTGCTTCCCTCATCTACTCCTGCTGTGTGCACTCTGCACAACAACGAATCAGCACCATGGTTTCACTTTCAGCCACTGCTGACCAGCAGTTCAGTGATTGGCTGATTCACCCATTATATGCTCAGTCTTTGCTTCTGCAATTTGGCTGAGCATAACAGTTTGTACCATGTGGCGGTGTGCTGGGAGCAAGCACTCTGTTATCCCTTGTCCTGCCTTGCCTTGCTGTGCTTTGTCTTCCCTTGCAGCTCATCTGGACCCTTGCCACGGATGTACCTACTACCCTTCTGTCTCCTACCCTCGACCTCGGCTTGGATACCTACTACGCTAACGTCTACTACCCTCGACCTCGGATACGTGACCCCTACTACTGTCACCTCTCCAACCCTGACCGTCTACCCACGACTATGCATTTGCATTCAGGACACAACTTTGCGGCTTCAGGACAGTGTTTCTATAGCCCCACTTTGGCCTCGTACTTCAGTCCAGTTTGTGGCGAGCACCCGTTACAGCAGCAGCACGACCCAAAATTCTGTGCTATGTAGGCAGTCTTGCACCTCTTCGGTACCTAACATCTCTGTCAGAATGAACAATTGGTAAATTGTTACCTGATAATGCAGGACGGCCAGTCACCAATTACATACATCGAGATTTACACTGGCACAGTGCTTGGCTTGTTTTGTTTCTTTATGTCCTATTTTAATCCACAATTACTGTAACATCTTGCAGAAACGCAAGGGTGGGAGGAAGGGAAACAAGGACATTTTATTTTAGTTGGCAACATACAGCATGATTTACACACATTCCTGGTCGAGCATATGTACTCTATTTAATGAATAGTCACATGTGTCCTAGCTTAATGTCGGCGTATGCAAAGCATTAGATTGTTGATAGAAAAAAAGGGCTCAATACAGACAATGTTACATGCTTAATTACAAAAATAATTATTTTTATTATAATAAATGACAGAGAAACATACATAATGGAGTTATTTCTACAAAACCACAGAACAAGTACTATAAAATTAAAGTGCATGTGTCCAAAATCAGGTTCTCACTCGCAACCCCTCAGTAGTTTGTTTAAAATAAAGTCTCATAATCATGATGATGATGACAAAGTGTTCAATTAACCATTATTTAAGGTGCTTATATTGAAAAGTTTAACTACCTCATTGTATGAAAAGTAGTAGCAGCAAGTAGCACAGACAGGACTCGGAGAAAGATCCCATCTAGTCTGAGCAGTTCAGAGAGATTAGAGAGATTAGAGAGACAGGTTCAAATTTTCTAAATCCAATGTAATTAATGATGATTCCGATGTGAGTTTCCAACACACAGCTCAACCCCGTTATAATGCGATCCATTACAACACGAAGCCGCTTATAACGCTATGCAAGCGTGGCTCCCAATTTTTGTATTTATGAATACAAACACGATTATTGGTATCTTAAATACTTTATTGTACAATGCATACAATTGTACATTATTTCTAATGCGATCCACTTACGCAATGTGATTCTTTGGACCCCAAGCACAGCGTTATAAGGGGGTTGAGCTGTAATAACATAAGTTTGGATTTTGAGTCCATAGACAGAGTGTATTTATATCAGGGGCTCATGGGTCAATCAGGGCCACTTGTATTGGCAGCTACCGTATTAACCCTGAGTCATTCACTTACAGTGATTGTCTGTATACTGTAGTGACTGAGAGACTGAATAAACCGATGATGAATGATGCTTCCTTTTCTATACCCAGCACACAGTCACAGTGAACCCCAAAGTTGTTTCAAAATACAAAGTAATCCTTAGCCTGTCCTTCCTAAGCCTTATTGTGAAACATAATATGTATCAGACTACAGCAAATTCTGATTTCAATTAACTAAAAAAAATGATAAGACGGACCCCACCCCCAAATAAAAAGAGGAGAGTAAGTGGTCATGGTAATTAGTTTACAGCAGCCATGTGAGATGAATCTTGTTCTTAACTAAGTAATAATCCCCGAAGAACAGGGCATTACTGGCCAATAATGCCCTGACTGGAAGAGTTGAAGGCCTGGGGCGAAGCCAAGGTACTTTAACCCAGCTAGGGCATTATTGGCCAGTAATGCCCTGTTCTGAGGGGATTATTACTATTATAGGATAAATGTAGGCTTATTTCATAAATAATAGACACTTTTGTATAGTTAAATAGATTTTTTTATTAAAATAAAATGGTAAATACATGAAACCACCTCTATATACGCTTACACTGCAGGTATCTATATCCACAAGAGAAAAACACAGTACAAGTGCGCAACTATAATGAATAAACAGAGTGAATTGAAAATAAAGTGCATTAACCACTTAATACCCAAGTGAGTATAAGTAACTAGGTTACCAATAAGGAGCATCTGCTGCTGTGATAGGGTGGTCCAAGACCCTGAATCTAGACAAAACAAAACACAAAACAGCGCACAACGCTCATGGTCTAGATAAAACAAAACACAAAACAGTGCACAATATCCACACACTGCCGCCCCCTCTGTGTACACACACACACAAACTGCTGCTACACACACACACACACACACACACACACACACACACAACAGCTCACCACACACAACACAGCACCTCTACACACACACTGGAGCTCTAGACACACAACACAGCACCTCCTCTACACTCACAACACAGCACCTCTACACACAAACACACACACACACAACACAGCAGCTCTACGCACACAAACTCTGCTGCTACACACACATGCTACACCCATAAACACTGCTGCTGACACTGACACACACACACACACAATGGAGCTCTATACACACACACACATCAGCTCTACACACACAAACTGCGGCTACACATACAACAGCACAACACACACACACACACACACACACTGCAGACACAATAAAAAATGCAGCCACTTACTAAACTTTGCACTCTCCCCCCCCCCACCTCTACACACAACACAGCACAACACAGCACCTCTACACACACCCCACACACACAACACTGCACCTCTATACACAAAACAGCACCTCTAGACACACAACATACACACACACAACACTGCACCTCTATACAAAGCACCTCTACACACAACACAGCACCTCTACACACACAAACTGCTGCTGACACTGACACACACACACACACACACACTGGATCCTAAGAGTACACACACATACAGCACCTCTACACAGATATACAACACAACAGAACAGCACACACACACTCCTACTGACACACTCACACACAAACTGCAGCCACAAACAAACTGCAGACAGCCACTTACTTATTTGCAGACACACACACACACAGCACCTCTACACAGATATACAACAGCATAGCACACACACTACTACTGACACACTCACGCACAAACTGCAGCCACAAACAAACTGCAGACAGCCACTTATTTGCAGAACTCCTCCCTGCCCCTCCCCCCCCAATTCAATTGAATCTGCTCAGAAAATCTCAGTCAGCTCGAGAGGGGGAGGAGTCAACCTGTGGCTGATACTTCCTGACCAATCCCCTGCCCTGTCTCAGAGCTGTTACTTAATTCTAACCAATCCCCTGCCCTGTCACAGCTGTTCTGAAAGCTGATTGGCTGGAAATAAACACATTGAAAACTGCACTTTGCAAGCTGCTAAAATTCCGGGCATTACTGATTGATTGGTTAAAATTCCAGGCATTATCCAAAGAGCAGGGTTTTCAATAAGGCCCAGAATTTTACTGCTTTAGCCTATAATTAATGATAAAAACCTCAAATGTAGTTTTTTCTTTATTTACAAATTAAAAATGGTTGGAATTGTATTTATTTGTTCTTATTCTTTGATTTTTATCACAATTATTCATCAACGACTAATAGTACCAGTAGAGTGTTTTTGTTGTATTAAAAATATATAGACTAATAACTAATTAGTAGTGACCAGTAGTTTTTACTGTTGGCATTTAATGTCTATGATGAATTAAATAATATGCGATTTGTCATATTCCATATTAATTTCAATTATTAAAGATAAACACTGTGAACACAGACTTGAAATACATTTTTTTTAATTGAAATATATATCCTTAGAGTACTTTCCATAGGGGTTCCCCTTCCTATTAACCATGTTCAGATCATTTGAAATACAGCCAAATTTAAAATGCATCTGATCTCAGACACGCTAATAGAGAGGGTTGTAGTTCCTCAGAATTTCGCAATATAATTATAGAGTTCCTTAACCATAAAAAGGTTGAAAACCACTGTTCTAAGGTAACTCCACTCTGATAGAAAGAGATTGTGTAAATACTGTTGCGTTAAGATTTTATCTTGCCACTAGCAACTACAGTATATGCTAAAGAAGAAAACTAAATGGATATAGCTAATTAGGTGTGGTGTTGATAGAGCAAGTTCCTGCGCATAAACTATTTCTCAATGTAATAAATGTAAAATTCCTTTCAATGATAAAAAAAAAAGTTACATTACATTTCCTGAATACTGAACATCAAAGAAAACTTGTGTGCTATAAACTTCCGATGAATAATCCAAGTAGTACATTTTTATATAAAAATGTAAAGCATGACAGGAAATCAAAGCATTCTTATCCCTAAGCAACTTGTGGTTTTTTTTCAATTGTATTTTTATTATTATTTTTCCTTAAAAATGATATGGTAATGACTTCAGGTATGGCGCCAGGGCAGTGAAGTCGCAAGCAGCAGAACTCCACTGGTCCTCCGGGGGAAAGCCGCAGAAATGGCTGAAAAATGTGACCAAAATAACAAGGTACCTCACACACACCTAGCAGCACCAGTGTATACAGAAATTCCTCTCCATACCCTCCCAGATGCCTCCGAAACAGCAACGGCTGGCGAAAGTGGAGAGAAGGAGAGACGCTTTCAAAATGGCCGACGGCCATGAGGCAGTACCTCATGAACTAGCACAAAGTTCAGGAGCTACCAACCAACATGCCCTAAGGTCAGATCACGACATAATACCTAAGACAGTGGCCAGTGAACTCATTCCACAACCAGAGCAAAACACAGACAAAATAAAAAGAACAATAGATAGCTTGAAAAATGAACTTACCGCACACACTTGCTGGGTTGAAGAGGCAGAGGCCAGTATGAGCACTGTGGAAGATGACCTGCCAAAAAGACAGAGATCCAGCAATCAGTAGAACTGTAACAAACAAAAAAAAAGAATAGAATCATAGAGGAAAAACTGGGTGACCTCAAACAGGTCCAGATTCAACAATATCAGAATCATTGGGGTTCCTGAATCACTGAGGCAAAATCAACTGATAGACGTTCATGAAAGGTGCTCCCAGAACATCTAGGAATACCCACAGATGAATAACCAATAAAAATTGGCCCTCTAAGACAAGACCAGGATAATAAACCTAGACCTATAATAGCAAAGATCCTGATCTTTAAATACAAACTGAATGTTTTAAAAGCTTTCAAGGAAATGGACCAATTGCGAAAGGCATCAGGATCTTTCAGGATGACTCTGTTATGTTCTCACAGAAAAGGAGGGAATTCGGAAGGGTCTGTACCACTCTTTTAAAACAGAAAAGAAAATTCACCCTGACATATACTGCAACCGTTAAAATATTCACAGACACAGGAATAAAGATCTTTACATCCTATGAGCAGACAGAGAAATTCATGGCAAAGATGGCCACCGACCGAGGAGCGGAGGAGCAATGTGGGCAACGTGACACCAAGTGATGGGGACCCAATGGAGAGGAAATATCACTTAATATAGGCTGATCCAGTACCCCCACTCAAAAACTGCAACCTGAAGGGGGTGGAGGCTTCCCCGCCTTTGATTCATACTCACAAAACCATGTACTGTACCATCGCCTGGGCATTCCCCGGGCACCCGGACATAGCATCTTTTCACCAACTATAGGTAAAAAGGCAGGGGTAGCTATCCTTATAAACAAAAACCTACCAATGGAGGTGATCAGGATGGAGAGTGACAGCGAAGGCCGATTTGTAGCCACAGAAGTTAAAATTTAAGGGATGGACTATCTACTAGGAAACATATATGGCCCTAACGACTATACACTTTAATTTTCCAAGATATCGCAAATAAGTTATTAAAATGCAAGAGTAGGAACACTACCCTAGGGAGAGACTGGAATGGCATTCAAGATCCATTTCTTTATAGATCAGGCTCCACGAGCAATGCACAAAGCATATTACCGGACCAGAAATATGAAGCTGACTTGCGATATGTTGGGAGTGATATACAGTAGTAGATAGCTGGAGAACTCTCAATACATTAGAAATGGACTTCTCCTATTCAAGTGTACAAAACACCTTCTCTAGAATTGATATTGTCCTAATTAATGAAAGTCTATTAAACAAAGTAGTTAACATAGAAATAGGAGAGAATCCTATCTGGCCATGCTCTTGTGCTCCTAGATATGGACATGGGACTGGACAGACCAAGTTCAAACACCTGGAGGTTCCAAAACTACATGAGCAATAAAGAGATCTCTGTAAACTACCTAAACAAGTCCTTGATGGACTACGCTAAGTCAAACTCAATATCGGGGCCTGTAACTTGGGAAGCAGGGGGCCCCCAGGGCTGAAATTAATGCGGTTCAGCTCTGGGGACCCCCTGCTTCAATACTGTGTTATTAAAGTTAAATAAAAGCAGTGCGATCGCATGTTCGAGGTGCGCAGGGAGAGTGACTGACTGATTCTGTCTACTCTCAATGCGCGTCTCTTACGTGCGTCTCTTATGCGCATCTCTTGATGCAGTCCGGTAGGATTTTATACAGCAGGAGACCCATTCAGAAGCAGAGACACCAGCTGTGTTAATCCTGATAGGCCATTACCCCCTGCCAAGCACTGTGCCACGTATGGTCAACTCTTAGCATGCTGTGCACCAGTACATGCTCTGCGGCAGCTTATAGATACAAGTTGCTGCATCGGTACACTCATAGCTAAGAGGGCAGACTTGTCGGAGATACAAAGTGTGGATCAACTGAAAAAAGTCAATCAGAGAATTCAGAGGCTTATACCTTCTGGTACCTGGAGGGAAATGCAGTTTAAAATTAAACATAGGGTCACGGGGGAGACTCCTGGAACGGGTAGGACCTTGGTGGCCAGAAAAGCGGGGAGAAGGCACGGATTGTTGGGGTCACAGGCTGAGGTCGGAGGCAGGCAGCCAGCAGGAACATTGGGGTCACACACAGAGTTCTGCAACAGGAAGGCAGGAGCAGGACATGGGAGCACGAACTGAGACTAGGGAGCAGGGAATTAGACTTGGAAGCAGGGACAGGTCTGGGACTTGCTAGCAGGAAACAGACTGGGGCAATCTAGTTAAATAGAAAGTGCCTTAAATATGAACAGGACTCACATACAGAACAGGACTGGTACAGTAACAGATCAGAGGCAGAAGCATGGGCATAAGACTCTGGACATAAAACAAAGGCAAGGGAGGAACAGAAAACAAGAACTATAAGGACAGAGAACAGGAGCAACAAGAAGACAGACAGAGGAACCCCAGCGCAGCCAGAAAGCAGCAGCACACCAGGTGGACAGAGAAAGGAACTATGGCTGGGAGCAGGATGTCTAGTAGACCCTGACACATAGCATAGCTTTCACAAAACAGATTAAGACAAGGACGAAAGACACCACGAAATGCTCAAAGTGTAAAGAACTGAAAGTCGACCTCAAACACGGTCTCTGGACGTAATTATATAACAAAATACTGGGACCTACTGTACTGTTGGGATATATAAACTCTAAGTAAAAAGATCATGGGCAAAAGAGCCATTCCCATTAATTTTTGCTGACATGGACCAATGTAGACAAATTAGTAAATCAGTTTTATGACCCACAGAAATAATCTTACTAGCAGCAAGAAAGGCAATCGCACTGGACTGGTTGTCACCAAACCAACCCCCCATGGAAAACCTCCACCACCTACTATACAAATTAATGACTGTTGACAGAATAGAAACTTGTCTGGACACATAGGACAATGAATGACTGTCTCTTAATACTGTATGGAACTGGTTTTGAGAGGGGACAAATATTGCCCTGAAGAATTATATAGGATAAAGTACCTAGCATTAGATTTAAGATGGATGACCACATGACTTCCTCTATGTCAGCATTACAGTAATACTGAATGTCTACAAAATGGGTACATTCTTGAAAACTAAACTTAGTGCATTCTGAAATTAATGTTAATGATAATACAAAGGACTGGATCTCCCAACACTACCAGTTAAGACTAAAGTAATGTTATATAGACATTTAACTGTTTAACTGTTTGAATAGCATTATATCTATACCAATACATTTAACGAAATTGTATAAATATAGGAAAATAAATACAAATCGCGGATATTTCCTTGAGAGGGAAGGACACCATTAGAACTCAAAACCAACATAAAACCAAGGACAACATCCATGAGTAACTAAAATAAAACTATTGAACAATTAACTAGAATATAAGAAACTAAAAAAAAAAGGCGCTGCTCCAACCCCTACTTAGGGAGAATCTATGGCTGTAAAACATTGTATGTGCCGTATAATTAACTACTTTGTTGAGCATAACATACACATGATGTATGATCGTCCAATAAAGATACTTGTGGAGAAAAATATATATATATTTAATTTATCTACGGAAATGAATATAAATTAATAAGTTTTAAACAATCCTGAACTCCTGGTTCTGGTAATCAATACAGTTTCCATTCTGTTGGGAACATTGAAACCCTGACAGAAACACTTCCCAGGAACCTCGCAACCATTGAAACAGCCACCAGGAAGTTACAATCTGAGTGGCTGTGAGGTCCAGGGGAACATCTCAGGGTTTCAATGTTCCCAACGGAACAGAGAAGGCATTGATTACTGAGACAATTATCACCTGCACAGAAGTTTCTGTAAGGTTATATTCTTTTTTCCCATGCAGAGATGGGCAAATTGCAGGAAAATAGGTTTGCTAAATTTGTGTACTTTTTGCAATTTCACAAAGTTTCACCAGTATTTAAATTTTTTTTAAATTCAGCAAAATGTTGCAATGTTTGCTAAACTTTCAGTAAAAAAAAATACTAGGTCATCACTGATCTGAAGGAAATATTGATCATCTACTCTGCCTGTGAATTATTTTGGCGAACTTGCTATTTTTTTGTAAATTGTTTTTGCAGAAAAACTGCAACTTTTGCCAAGCTTACAAATTTGCACTCACAGTAAGTACATCTCTATTCATACGGCTAGGTTGAACCATCCCTTTATTACAATATAATACTGTGTCAGGAGGCAGAAACCCTTTTTAAGCCCCATCACACTTTATCCCCGAATGAAAATCCTAATGAACAAGCAAATTCCCTAACCCACAATGCTTCAGACATGGTTAACATTATATACTACTGGTTCACCTTGATGTGTACAAGTGGTACCCACACAGACACAGATACAGATGCAGTAGCCGCGTCGCGGATGTTAAGGAGTCAGTATACGTGTAAGACACGTATCAGTTGCAGGATATTCAAGATAGAACTCAGAGATAACTAGGATGGAAATGAATTCAGTCATACACCATATATCCAACGCGTTTCGTAGCATGCGCTACTTCTTTAGGGATAACAATTGAATATGACAAATGGGTCTATATACCCCAATAGTCATACCTGATTGGTTCCGTGTATCCGCCCACCACCAATCACATCACAGTGCAACTCATCTGCACACCTGAGACATTACCCAGATAATGCTGACATCAGTGATGGCTGGTTGTGAGACGTCCCACTTAACCATTCGTGTACTGACTAGACAAAACAATTTTATACAAATGATCATAAAATGCTTTATTTAAAACAACAAAAAATAGATATAAAATTACATATTAACAATTTAAGTTTTATAGAGGAGGAGCTCTGAAATAAAACAAATAGTAATTAGTATATTATGCCACAAGACTTTGCGTGCATATATTCAGCATATACCTCATGTGTTACATAATAGCCTTAGTTAGAAGGGTCAAATGAAGATAAACACAGGAAAGACAAAGGTCCAATATTAGTCATAAAGGCACCATATGTCTATATTCTCATTGAGACCCTTAAGACCCAAGGTACCTAATTGGTGAATCCAGAATGTCTCTTGTATAGAGATATCCTTAATTCTGTCACCACCCCTTCTGTTTCGTGGGACCTGTTCAATCCCTTTAAAGGACAAAGATGAGGGATCACTTTTGTGATATAAAGCGAAATGGCGACTCACACTATGGGGGCTATGCACTAAGCTGTGATAAGTCGTTTTAAGAGCGCAAAGTGCCTTTAGAACGCAAAGTTCCGCCGAGCGCTATGCACTAAGCCGCGCAAACAGGCACTTTGCGCTCTAAAACGGGCTTTTCCTTAAAAAAATTTCTAAGTCCAACTTTGATCATACGATCAGCTGTTTGTGCTGAATCCTGCCCTTCTGCGGGATTCACTAAGCAACGCAAACTGATCGAACGTTAAAGTTGCGCTGAATAAAGCTCACCAGCTAAAGGCAGGTGATAAAAAAAGCTGGACTTAGAAAAAATTCTTTGTTTACCTTTTTGCAGGCGCAAAACCAATACAACAGGCCGGCGGGTGTCCCCGGCTGACCCCGCAGGGGTCCCCGAGGGAGGCCGAGGGTCGCGCGAGTGTCCCCGGCTGACCCTGCGGCCGTCCTGGGTCCCTGCGGGAGTCCTGGGGTACCCGCGGGCCTGCGGTACCAATGTTGTGCCAACAAAAATACTAAACATTATTTCTAACTAAATACACCCCCCTAACACCTACAGTACAATAATGTGCAAAATAACTATTATCCAGATATGGATAATAGATTATTTGCCCATTATTAAACACTGCATTAGCATACCTAAATAAAGTCAATAAAAACAGTAGACAGCTAATCCAATCAATACAAGCAGTAACAACATCAACAATTATTTAATTAAACCATTAACCAATGAAACCAATTAATTCCTAAACCAACTAAAATGAATAGTAACACTAACCAATCAAAACAATTAATTACAGCAACATTAATGAATGTAAACATTAAAAGACAAATAAATACATTCAAACAATCTCTGAAAGAACCATAAAACGCATTAGCCAACATAATACAACATTAACTACAAACGAACACCAATCGTAAACATTTTATTACATTAAGCAGGAAAAATCCAATAATTACATCCACATAAGAAACTGACATTAAAAAAAACAACAGCAATACCAAGCCAGAAATGCCCCCCAAATATTGTAATAATAATGTATTAATCTGTACCCTAAAGTGGTACAGATTAATATATTATCAGTCAATGTGCCTCCCCCAAAAAATCAACAATCACATCGAATGAACAAACCTGTAAAAAAGACATTTACAAACATTCTATACATTACTTACCATTAGAAGCGGTGGCCCTCCGACTCCTGGGGAAACAGGAAGCTCACGTACCTTGAAGGCCTCCAACAGCATCCGATGCCATCCGCCATGAAGATCCGGATCAGGTACCCCAATCTTCTTTTTTCTTTCTTTAATCACCTTCTTCTATCTTCATCTGTAACCATTTCTTGTTCTTCTTTATCTTCTTTCTTCATCTGTCAATCCAAAATACCCCATGTTAAATCCCAGCCGATGCTGTCTCGTCGGCTTCTTGGGCTCAAATGAGGCGTCACGGCCTTAAATATGGCTTGTGACGTCACATTTAGCCTCAAATGGTTAACAGCCACCTGATTGGCTGTTCAAACCATGTTCCGACATTAAAAAACATTTTTTTACATGACGTCACTTAAAGGGAATGATGCCAGCCAATCAGAATGGCTGTGCTTCATTTCCCTTTAAGATGACGTCACGAAATCCAAGATGGCCGGCGTCACATGGTATTTCAGCCAATCAGAGTGTGGAATTGGTTCCCAAAATCTGATTGGCTGAAATACCATGTGATGCCGGCTTCGTGATGTCATCTTAAAGGCAAATGAAGCACAGCCATTCTGATTGGCTGGCATCATTCCCTTTAAGTGACGTCATGTAAAAAAAAACAATTTAAAGTCGGAACATGGTTTGAACAGCCAATCAGGTGGCTGTTAACCATTTTGAGGCTAAATGTGACGTCACTAGCCATATTTAAGGCCGTGACGCCTCATTTGAGCCCAAGAAGCCGACGAGACAACATCGGCTGGGATTTAACATGGGGTATTTTGGATTGACAGATGAAGAAAGAAGATAAAGAAGAACAAGAAATGGTTACAGATGAAGATAAGGAAACAGATAGGAAAAAGCAGGCACCAGCAAAGCAGGAAAAAAAATTGAGTGGTCACATTAGTCCTATACCTAAATTTATTTATAGGAAAGCTAAAGGTTTAAAAGATGTCTTGGCTCCAAGCAATGTGGGCAGGGATGCTGTCCACACCACTGGCTTCTATTGGCTGGGAGCAAAACCAACAGGAAACTACAAATGTGGAAACTGTTCGGTTTGCAGGTATATTCACCCGGTTAGAAAAACTTTTCAATCTAAAAGTAATAATAAATCCTATGATATTACTGAATTTATCAGTTGCAACACTACGCATCTAGTGTACCTTTTGGAATGTTCGTGCGGTCTACAGTATATAAGCTGCACAAAACATAGTTTAAAACTTCGCATCCAGGAACACATTAGAAATATTAAGAATGCCCTACAAACACATAGTGTGAGTCATCATTTCGCTTTATATCACAAAAGTGATCCCTCATCTTTGTCCTTTAAAGGGATTAAACAGGTCCCACGAAACAGAAGGGGTGGTGACAGAATTAAGGATATCTCTATACAAGAGACATTCTGGATTCACCAATTATGTACCTTCGGTCCTAAGGGTCTCAATGAGAATATAGACATATGGTGCCTTTATGACTAATATTGGACCTTTGTCTTTCCTGTGTTTATCTTCATTTGACCCTTCTAACTAAGGCTATTATGTAACACATGAGGTATATGCTGACTATATGCACGCAAAGTCTTGTGGCATAATGTACTAATTACTGTTTGTTTTATTTCAGAGCTCCTCCTCTATAAAACTTAAATTGTTAATATGTAATTTTATATATTTTTTGTTGTTTTAAATAAAGCATTTTATGATCATTTGTATAAAATTGTTTTGTCTAGTCAGTACACGAATGGTTAAGTGGGACATCTCACAACCAGCCATCACTGATGTCAGCATTATCTGGGTAATGTCTCAGGTGTGCAGATGAGTTGCACTGTGATGTGATTGGTGGTGGGCGGCCACACGGAATCAATCAGGTATGACTATTGGGGTATATAGACCATCTGTCATATTCAATTGTTATCCCTGAAGAAGTAGCGCATGCTACGAAACGCGTTGGATATATGGTGTATGACTGAATGCATTTCCATCCTAGTTATCTCTGAGTTCTATCTTGAATATCCTGCAACTGATACGTGTCTTACACGTATACTGACTCCTTAACATCCGCGATGCGGCTACTGCATTGTAACCGCTTCTGGCAATAGCGTGTTGCAAAGTGTCGCAAGGCGCCACAAAGGAACACTGCCATAAATCGGATGGTGATCTTTCCAGCTTTGGTACCGGAATGAGCCTTTTCTACGACGGGCAACCAACGGAAGATCGGTAGAAGCCTGAGGGACATATCCTGATGCCAAATAAGATCTACCTTACAGATCTTGTGCCTCCATCCTGACGGTGGAGCGGTTCCTGTGGATGCTGTGTGTTCGCGTTCCCCTACTGCCGGTGACGTGCCGCGCTGGGTAATCTATGCCAGAGTGCATGCAACGCCTTATTTAACTCTATCTGATGTACGCAGATATTTTAACTTTTGCATATTAATACATAATTTAAACATACTTCACTATGCGTTTGCGCTGTTGTTTTTCTGTCTTACTGTTCTAGGGGTGTTGAGTCACTCTGTCCTTGTTACAGCAGCAGACGCCCATCCAATCAAATATAGGTTGTTGTCTTTAATTCTAATCACATAGGTGTTTATTGGGTATAAATTTATATCATTTAGACAATAGAGAATAATATTAGTAGCGCATTTTAATATTTTCTTTTCAAAGAGTCCAAGTTCTCCCTACCATAGGGAAACTCTCTTTAAGCTAACTGACCTGACAGTTCTGCCAAAGCTGAGACAATGGATCTGGTAATAGAAACAAAAGATATGGTTAGAATAAAAGCAATTTTCAGGAATGGGAGGGTGGAAAAATAAACATTTAGTCAACTTTGGGATGGAGCGCAGGGTATTTAAGCCCCTTGCCTGACCCCCTTTCCTTCTCCTATGGGTATAAGTCGGTTTTCCCCCCCCCTTTCCATTTGGCACACGTGCCAACATTTCCATACCCTTGTTTTCAAATAAAGGGTAGTTTATTGTTGCAGAGCATATATATGAATAGACGGTTCCTCAACCAATGAGATATTTGAGCAGGGGCTATTTCTTTCCCAAGCCTTCAACCGTATCACTTGGAACAGAACTAAGGGACATATCCAATGTAATTCTCCAGCAACACATCCAGGTCTCCTTGAAGAGAACCTGTAAGAAGTACTGACTATTGTACTATGGTATGTGACCTGTTCAGGAATATATCTCTAGGGCCCCCTTACACTTGGATATGTTCCCTATGTTAGAAAGCGAGAAAAGAGGTGGCTTACTGTTAAAGAAACAACTATACTGTACATGAGATCCCCCTTACTTTAGGTACACAAAGATTTGATCTAGAATAGTCCATCCCCAGCATAAATACCACATAGTGACATCACTAGGGGTTGGGTTAGGTTTCTACGTAATAGTCTTAGTGACCTCCCTAGGCACCTTCTTGAAAGTGGGGAGGGCTAGGTGTTTGCCCAGCAATTCCACCAAATGTGATAGAATGCCATTACACTGCAGTTAACCAACTAAGTAACATAGTGTTCCCACAGTGATGCTACATTGATATATATATACAGAAAAGAAACAAAAAGTAGCGCCAACAGGTATATAGATATATATATCAAATGATAATATGATTGTTAAATAATTACCCTAAAAAGTGAAAAACCCATAATAATCTGTAAACAATGATCAATAAAATACTAAAACAAACATATGGATACACAACATGGAAAATTCAAAGTCCAATGTCCAAACCCTAAGATGAGTCCTGACAGGTATCACCAGAACAATGTACAGAGTCCAGGGGCCCACAGCAGCTCTCACATGGAATAAGCAGTTCCACAGCAAAATCTATGAGAAAAACAAAACAGAGAGCGCACGCCCCATAGTGTTACACTGTAACATTTAATGTAGGGAAGGGTGGATAGGGGGATTAAAAACACTCACAATAGGAAGGTAAAATATAAGCAGTATGTGATATATAATCACCACCAAGGCAAGTCCAGACCGCAGCAGAGAGTCCAAGATCAGCTGTAGTAGGTCTCCCAAACAGCGCTGTCCCTCCGGTTCACTCGAAATCCTCCAGGTACATCTGGTATCAGAGTTGGCCTTAAAATTACTACATGTGCTCCCCGGCCGTAAAGGATGCACACACCGTGATGACGTAATGTCGTACGGTACGTCCCTGACGCGTTTCGTCGCAACAAATGCAACTTTATCAAAGGGAATGTCCCTGAACAAGAATAACAGTGTATAAGTACTGGAGGGTCCCAAATGTGATTGGTGGAAGTACTAAATGATAGTCCCTCCCATATAAACGAGCCATAGCTAAAAAATATACATATAATTCAACTAAAACTAATTAAATAGGCTGTTTAGAATCAATGACAAATATATTTTTGTCTGAAAATAATTAAATAATTAAATAATTAATTAAACGGACTCTCCAGTAGAGATACAATGCTAAACAGTGTAAAGCATAGGAACTGAGTATATACTGCTTCAATAAGTATACATACACTATCTATTAATATCAAATTAAATTGAAATTATACTAAATAAAATACATGACAATTTAAAATACCTAATGTGTTACACTAATTAGTACAAAATACATATTCAACAAAAATTTAATAAACTTGACTAAATGTTAAATGCTTAAAATTAATAAAAAATCAATAAAAAATCTTTTTGTGTTAACACTTAAAAGATATATAATCCACAGACAATAATTATATATATATATATATATGACCAATAGCATATTCATAATTGCATAGGTGGCAAACACAAACAACAAACAACAAATCCTGCATATACTAAGAAATATAATAAAATAAATGTTAAAATGTCCACATAGATCAATTAAATTAATAGAATTCTGAAGAAGAAGGAGTGGAATATAATTATATCATATATGGATGACGAAGTGGGGGCAAGGAAAGGTATAGGAGAATATGGAGGGGAGGGAGGGGGGGTGTTGGAAGGAAAGGGAAGGAAAAAGGGGGGGGATGTGGAGGGGTGGCGGGGGGGAAGGAAGGGGCTAAGGAAACCAGGAAGGAAGGGGCTAAGGGGGGGAGGGGTGGGGAAGGGGGGGTGACAGGTAGACCGAGGGGGGAGGGGGGGAGGGAAAAAGGGGGGAGGGAGGGGGGGCCAACTCTGATACCAGATGTACCTGGAGGATTTTGAGTGAACCGGAGGGACAGCGCTGTTTGGGAGACCTACTACAGCTGATCTTGGACTCTCTGCTGCGGTCTGGACTTGCCTTGGTGGTGATTATATATCACATACTGCTTATATTTTACCTTCCTATTGTGAGTGTTTTTAATCCCCCTATCCACCCTTCCCTACATTAAATGTTACAGTGTTACACTATGGGGCGTGCGCTCTCTGTTTTGTTTTTCTCATATATATATACAGCTTAACTCTGTTATAGCGCGGTCCTCGGTGCCACCTGAGACCACCGCATTATTAACGGGGTCGCGAAAAAAACAAAATGGCCACCGCAACAAAAAAACATTTTATTAAAAAAAAATGGCCGCCGCATCAGTGCTATCGTGCCCGCTGGAGGGGGAAAGCTGAGAACTCTCCCAGCATTCCCAGACCCGGTGGGGCAACCGCACACAGCTCTTACTTACCTGGCATCTGGCAGCTTTTCTCCCGGTCTCTGCTAGTGTTAGGAATGCCACAGAATATCACTGCTGTGTTATGATCACAACAAAGCACTGCGCATGTGCATTGGATCGGGTTTCAAAGAAGAGACAGTGGCGTTCCTGCTTTGTTTACATGAGCCATGTGCAATGCTCTCTTCACATCCAGACACATGCGCTGTTCATGGCTATGGACGAATCACTACACAGAAAGTATGGGCGGACAGTGTGTATGTGTGTGGAGGAGAGGGTTACTGTGTGAGTAGGGAGGGGGGTTACTGTTTGAGCAGGGGGGATATTTTGAGCAGGGGGGTACTTTGAGCAGGGGGGGTACTGTGAGCAGGGGGGGATATTTTGAGCAGGGGGGTACTTTGATCAAGGGGGGGCTGTGAGCAGGGGGGAGTACTGTGAGCAAGGGGGAGTACTGTGAGCAGGATGTATATTTTGAGCAGGGGGGGTACTTTGAGCAGGGGAGTGCTGGGTGAGCGGGGGGGTATTGTGTGAGCAGGGGGGTGGTTACTGTGTGAGCAGGGGGGGTACTGTGTGAGCAGGGGGGTACTGTGTGAGCAGGTGGGGTTAATGTGTGAGCAGGGGGGGTACTGTGAGCAGGGGGGAATACTGTGAGAGCAGGGGGGTACTGTGAGCAGTCCAATGTAGTATATGTGTGCAGCGCACAGCCAAGGAATATAGAAGCTGGTCTGGCAAAAAAATCTTTTATTGATTAGGAGATCATAAAAATAGAGGGTGGTAAAACCTTCTACGCGTTTCGTGCAATGGATAGCACTTTATCAAGAAGTGTCATAAAACATAGTACACATACCTTATATACAGGAATATCCGCCGATTTGGCGCCAAAATCAGTACCACGTCATAATTGAGTCCCCAATCCCCGGTAGACGCGCTGCGCAGGCGCTGTGCCAGCGAGTGTTCTACCTAGTCCCCCCGTGTGATGCAAGCCTAACTCGCCCCCTCTAGATGACCCGCACCCAGTGGGGAAGCGAGCGGCGAACTCTCACGAGATGCGGCTCAATTGAATCTCGCCTGCTCGCGCATGCGCAGACGCATCACTTCATTGCCATGAAGATGCACAATCTCGCGAGGACGGCTAATGCGCTGTATAAACTTGGACATACTTGTAGAATTATGTACTCATGGAGAATTAAAATATGCATCCAACTGCCTCAGATTGGCCATATATGGGTTCTTCCCATGTGAAACACAGACAAGAACACCCACATGCTGACCAACACTAGAGGAGGGGATAACATAATGGTTGTGTACATATACAAAAAATGGGGACAAATGACTGATAGTGGCCCAAATCAGACAGACAAAACTAAACAAAACAAAACATACAGTGATATCAACTTAAACTTAAACCAACCAACACAATAAACCTATACATTAATCTATAAAGAAAAAAATATTAATTAAATATATCTATCACTATACCTATATTAAAAATCTATGTCAACCCTCCAATGATGCAGAGGATATTAATTCTTCAATATAAATCACAAACATAGAAATGACTTGATCAATTAACTATGGGAATTTCCTACTTCTCTAGTAATGAATAAATTTGATTGCTTATATACATTTCTCTTGATCGTGTGTTAGATATGTCTATTAAATTGTCAGTTTAAACATTCCATCACAACCTTAATATAAACATCTAGGATCGTTAAGGATACATTGTACTTGCTAAACAAAGCAAGGAATTGACGAAAATCTACTAATACAAATCAAAAGATATCAATGAACATGGATTTCGGTGGAAGATAAATCACAAGCTAGTTCCTAGTGATAAATGTAAATTCACATAATTAAGCTAACAATAATATGTATATCTGAAACTGTAAGCATAAAGATACATAAATAATCAACAGCAAGGGTCAATCTGTAAAGATGGATGATCAGGTCAGGAAATGATTGATGTTCCATTCAATATTCATACCATCAGGGAATCTCGTTTGAAGCATAAATATCCAATAAGATTCCCTGCAATCTAACCTCTTAACCTGATCTCCACCTCTTTCCTTAGGCATAAGTTTTTCTATGCCCATGAAAGAAAAGTTTTTGATGCCCCCCTTAGCACATTCAGAAAAATGTTTAGCAACTGGATGCATCAAGTCTCCCTTCCTAATCAGTCTGCAGTGCTCCTGCATCCTGATCTTGAGGGCCCTTGTAGTCCTTCCAACGTATCTTTTCCCACAGCCGCAATTGATAACATATATTACAAAGGACGTATTGTAGTTGATAAAACTATTAATGTTAAAACGTCTCTGTGGACTATGGGAAAAGACACATCTGGAAGGTTCCATGAAGTTACACATGTTACAATTGTTACATCTAAAGGATCCCTTGGTGGAAAAGGTATTTGGATCACACATAGGGGTAGAAATTACACTTGGGGATACATAGTTGGCTATGGTTTTCGCTTTCCTGTAAACGATCTTTGGTCCCTTTTTGGTGTAATCATTAAGTATGGGGTCCATACGTAGTAGGCCCCAATGTTTATTAATAATTCTGTTTACCTGGCCACTGGCCCTACTAAATTGAGAAATAAACAGGGGAGATGTATTACCTATCTCTTTCCTATCTCTATTATGGTTGCCATCCTTCACTCTAGATCCTTTGATGGGAAGCAATGTCTTCCTTTCCTTTTTGGATACTTCTTCTACTATGGATTGGAGGGTCTCCCTTTTGTAGCCTCTTTGGATGAAACGATTAGTAAGAGCCTCAGACTGAGTCAGGAACCCACTGTGAGTGGAGCAGTTCCTTCTCAGTCTGAGGTACTGACTCTTTGGAATGCCAGTAATCACTGATCTGGGGTGACAACTGTCCGCCCTAAGAATGGAATTTCTAGAATTACTTTTTCTGAAAATATCAGTTTGTATATTTTGGTTCATATCAATGAATAGTAAAATGTCCAAGAAGCTAATGTGGTGTGCATTGAAGTTTGAGGTGAATTTAATGTTTAAAGTGTTGTCATTAACATAATCAAAAAATAACTTGAGTGTGTCAGTGCTCCCGTGCCAAATAATAAGTAAATCATCAATAAAACGTTTATAAAAAACGATATTGTGTCTAAATTCATTGGTGCTATTATAAATGAAAGTATGTTCATTGCAGGTGGGGTTAATGTGTGAGCAGGGGGGGTACTGTGAGCAGGGGGGAATACTGTGAGAGCAGGGGGGTACTGTGAGCAGGGCGGTACTGTGTGAGCAGAGGGGGTAATTCTGTGTGGTCTTTTGGTAATTAATTCTGTATGGTCTTTTGGTTAACACGAAATATGCTGGCCTTTGAAGTGGTAGGGTGCTTTGTGATCATGGCCTTGAGCGCCCACAGTGCCCAGAACTCACACAGCACACAGAGTTCCCACAGAGCGCGCACAGCGCACAGAACCCATAGCCCGCAAATTGCGCCCACAGCCACCCACAGCAGTGGCAGGGTCAGCACAATCCCATAAAGAGGAGAGGTAGGAGCTCTTCAGCTTATGTCCTATTCACTTATACAGTATTCTTCTGTTCTATTGTGCTGTTTGGTGGGTTTGTGTTTTTATTTTATTTTAAGCTTTTATTAATGTATTGTCGCAATTTTGCCCCCACCCCCCCCAAAAAAAATTTACATTTAAAAACGGGAGCCACGTGAATACCGCGTTATAAGTGGATTCACGTTATAGCGGATCACGCTATAACGGAGTTAAGCTGTATATATATATATATATATATATATATATATACACGTCTATATATATATATATATATATATATATACAGTGTTCGACAAACCTATACATTTGCACACCCCGGGCGAGTGGATTTAACATCGTGGCGAGCTCCTATTGGCCCAAGCAGCACACGTTTGGTACTAGGTGGCCAGTAGATTTTTTTGTGTGGCGAGTAGATTTTTTGGTGATTTGTCAACAGTCAGGTATGGAGATTAGCACTCACGTGTTGATGCAGGAGGCAGATGCTTGTCCCATAGAGAATATGTAGACAAATGGAGACCAGGGGATCCTGATAGCCAAAAAGAGACAGCACACTGCAGGTTTGATATCAAAAAAGTGTATTCAGTAACACAAGGCCGCCAACGTTTCGGTCCTCCCAACGGGACCTTCCTCAGGGCAATATATATATATATATTAAAACACAAAATAGGTGCCGCAGTCAAATCACCCCTAAATGGTCGAATTAATGGGATAACCAGTGGTCAAGGTAAAAAATAACCCTCTGGTGGTGCTACTGACCCACAAAATGTATGAAACATGAAAAGAAAAAAGAAGTGTCAAAAAGGTGCACTCAAACAATATCTAATAAAAAATGAAAAAATTTACTTTATTAGCAATGAGAAATAAAAAAACACACAAGACAGACCCAAACAACTACCACATAATAAATTGCTGTGCGTAAATGCGGTTATAAATATAGCACCAAGTCACATGGATTATGCACCAAATCACATGAAGGTCTGTTGAAAACCAATACATAAAGGTTCAAGTATGGCATAACAAAACCAGGGTAAAGAATAATTCCCCCAGTAATGAAACTAAGATCGGCCGATCTAAAAAAAGGTATTAAACAAACCAGACCACATGAAAGATAGTAATAACTCAAATGCCTGCTAGTCAAGCAGCAAGGATGAGAAATATACTGAGAATATTGCATGAAGTAACATAAACATGAAAGGCACGGTTAATGGGTATAATAATAAGCATAATAAAACACACAGCATGAATACCTAACTGGCTAGGAGAAAGATCATAAATAATGTAAACAAAGCCACTCAGATATATGTACAAATGACCCTGCAAGGTGCTGCAAATGAGATGAATAAACTGATGCCAGCTTGGTGCTGCACCTATGGATTGAACAGCCAAGGGAGGGAGTCCAAATAGTGCACTGGTAGCACTCAAGATTTGTCCTCAATGGTGAGATAATACTGAGGATAAGCAGGGGTCAGGATAGAGCAACCCAGGGGCAAAGCACACTGAAGATGAAGAATAAGCAGGGCAGTAGGGGAATCCCAATACAGACCAGCGTCCCTTGCGTCCCTTGCTCAGGCATCAGTAGTAGAACAAAGAAAAATCTGGAGGATAACAATGCAGCACACGGGTCAGGAAGAGGTAGGGGTGCTGTCACACATTTTTCATTAGATATTGTTTGAGTGCACCTTTTTGACCCTTCTTTTTTCTTTGCATGTTTCATATATATATATATATATGCATTAACCTTGTATCAGAATTTGAATATATATATATATATATATACATATATATATATACATACAGTACATATATACATATAGATAGATAGATAGATAGATAGATAGATAGATAGGGAACCATGTTAAAAATGGTTTTTGAGGCAAAAAGTGACACTGTGTGCTCATTTGCATGTCATTTCCCAGAATCCCTTGCTGCAGTGGAAGTGCTGTATGCTGGGTGATAATGGGGAAAGGCGGGGTTGCAGACCTGCCTAAGACATGCAGATGAGCATACAGCTGTATTTGCATATTTGCTTTCCTGTGGAGGGTTTTTGTCACTTTTTTTACTCACCATAACTTAACTCAGTAATATATATATATATATATATATATATATATATATATATATATATATATACATATATATATATATATATACATATATATATATATACATATATATATATATACATATATATATATACATATATATATATATACATATATATATATATATACATATATATATATATATATACATATACATATATATATATATATATATACATATATATATACATATATATATACATATATATATATATATATATGCATCAACTCTTTATTTGCCAGAAGAAACTTTCAATGGTAATGCATCAACCTTGTATCAGAATTTGAATATATTTATATATATATTTCAAGTTCTGATACAAGGTTGATGCATTACCATTGAAAGTTTCTTCTGGCAAATAAAGAGTTCCCAACTCTCTCATTTATATTTTTGGGGCCTGAAGCCCGAGCTGCTGAATAAAAGGCTCATTGTACTTTGTGATAACAAAAAGAATGTCTTGTTGAAACAACCATGTGATATACTGTGGTCAAAATAAAATGTCTTATTGATACAACCATGAAAATGTCCTGATTTGGAATAATCAGGACATTTTCATGGTTGTATCAATAAGACATTTCTTTTGACCACAGTATATCACATGGTTGTTTCAACAAGACATTCTTTTTGATCACAGTATATGGTTGCAGTACTATAGCAACATTTGTACTTTATTGTATGTGAATTGTCACATTGTTTATATTAACTTTGAGCACCATCACAGTACTTGTTTTCAGCACAGTGTTTCTTTATCTGACCATGATAGTCAGATTAACTGGTTGGCAGCCATCACAATACACTAATTGAGGTTACGTGTGTATTCTGCATGCATGAACAGATTTAGAGATTAAGGGCCACCCATTTAATATGATGAAATGCTCCTTCTTTATGCTGGGGAAGTGTGGGGCCTTTCCTTTTGCCTGTTATGGGTTACGCACGGCTGCAAACTGTGACTCTGCCATGCCCATAAGGAGACATATCTGATTGTGGGGTCTAGTTATCACTACCACTTGAAACCTCTGGGACTCAGAATGAATACATTGCATTTATGGCATTGGTATACTCAGGGCCGCCAACAGATTTCCCGGGACCCAGGACTAGAGTTATGTCCGCCCCTCTCCCCCCCCCCCGGCGGTAATGCAAGCCCCCCCATTTCACGATCCCCTCTATTTCCCACCCTCTTCCCATGTATTCCTCTCCCCTCCATCTCACTCGTACTCCCTCTTTTTCTCACTCGCTCCCTCCCCCTCTCTCTCCTCTCACTCGCCCCCACCTTCTGTCAATTACCCCACTCTCACTCAATACCCCCCACAAAATACATACCAAAAAACCCCCCCACCTAAATACATAATAATAATACACCCCCACCTCCCAATGAATTATAAAAAAATACACCCCACCCTCCCATGCATATTAAAAAATACATCTCCCACCCATATTAAAAAATACACCCCACCCACAATGCATATTAAAAAATACACCCCCCACCCCATATTAAAAACTACACCCCAACCAACAATGCAATCTAAAGACCCCCACACCTCCAATACATATTAAAAAAGACCCCCATTCCCCCAATACATATTAAAAAGACCCCCACCTCCCCAATACATATTTAAAAAGACCCCCACCTCCCCAATATATATATATTAAAAAGACTCCCACCTCCCCAATACATATAAAAAAAGACCCCACCCCAATACAGAACTTAAGGGGTTCCTGTACATTGGCATGACTTCCAGAGAGTTGAGACTATGGGGCCTATTCACAAAACATTGATAAGTGACTTATCGAGAATTTGGGGCACTTATCGAACGAGTTCGAAAATGTCACTATTCAGAATGCTTCGATAACTTGCCAAACTCGCCCGAGAAGTGCTTTTTTTGCGGATCGTTAACTCTCCCGCTCAGACAAACCTTGCGGGAGCTCAAAAAATGCTCAAACTCGCATTTTTTGAGATATCACACTATTCACGTTGCTTCGATATTCACATTGAGGCTGCAACTCGCAAGCAACTCCTAGGTTCTCATTTCACCACCTCAAGGATGGCTAGATGGGATCCGCGATGTGACTTAGAAGAACATTTTTATTTTTACTACATTGGATTGAAGCCAAAAGTCTCCGGAGCTGACCCGCATTAATATCAGCTCCGGAGACCCCCTGCTTCCATCCTATGTAATAAAAATACATTTACAGGCAGCTTCATTACTTTGGCGGCTAACCGCTAAGGTAATTAAGTGGTTAAATACCAGTGCCCGATTTATGGGGGTAGAGGGGGAGGGTGAAGGTGGTATTTGGCTCATGGTGGGTGTTTATGCCTACTAGGAGGGTTGAGGGAGGTGTTAACCCTTCATTACCCTAGCGTTTACTACCACTAAGGTAAAGAAAGGGTTTAACCCCTCCCGCTACCCACCCGGTAGGCGTAGGCATAAACACCCACCATGAGCCAAATACCACTTTCACCCACCCCCTCTACCCCCAATAAACATTTAAACACAATACAAATACCAAAATAAGCCAATACACCCATTGATTGCCAGTGTGGTAACCTATGCAGTCAATGGGAGCAAAGTTAACCCCAATGGCAATGAATGGGCACCCTGATAGCCAATCCATATGCCCACAACAGCCCCCCCTAACACATAAAGTACAGTAATGGGCAAAATCTGTATTATTCTGATCTGGATAATAGCTCATTTACCCATTAAAAATAAAACATTATCCAGCCAGCATAAAGTAAATTAAAGTTCTTCTTACCCGTGCCAGGTAAGGCCATCCTCATTCTCATCACTGTCGTTCTCCTCGTCCTCCCTGGGCAGCAACATTAAAATAAAAAAATGAACTACTGGCCAGTAACCGCTGGTTAGTAACCGCTATAGTAATTAAGGGGTTAACCCTTCCATTCCCCTGATAACCACCTGGGAGGCCTACAACCCTTCCTGGGGTAACTACCCCCACCCCTTCTACCCCATCATTACACATACAAATGGACAAAGACACTAGTAGCCAAAAATGACTAATAGCACATTTGCCCATTTGTTTGGAAAACAAAAGAAATACACAATAAAATAATGTTGGCATAACAGTACAATACATTACACTTGCCATTAAACCCCTTGATTGTTACTGTGGTAAACCATGCCCACAATATGGGCTTGGATTGCCACAATGGAAATGAATGGGCAAGCTAAATAAAAAAAACATAACAAACAATACAATGCAATTAAATAAAAACAAGAATTTGCCAAAAAATGCATTGATTGTCACTGTCCTTATCAGTCAATGGGCAACCTAAAATAAAAATACGCAATTAAATTAAAGCCAATCAATGTGTTTCTTACCTTTGCCAAATTCACCCTCGTCCTACGCTGGCACCATCTCTTGACCCTTGACGCAATGCCTGCTTTATTTTTAATGGGCAAATGCGCTATTATCCAAATTGCCCATTATTGTACTGCATGTGTTGGGGGGGTGGTGGGGTTAGAGGGGGTTGTAGTAGAGTTGATGTATTTTAATGTTTCTTGTGGGTAGAGGGGGTGAGTGAAGGGGGTAGTTGCCCCAGGGTGGGTGGTTAGGCCTCTCGGGTGGGTAGCGGGATGGGTTAACCCCTTCATTTTCATAGCGGTTACTACCACTATGGTAGTGATGGGGTTAACTCCTTCCGCAACCTACCCAGTAGGCCTAACCACCCACCCTTGAGGAACTACCCCCTTCACCCATCCCTTCTGCTCCCAAGAAACCATGTAGTCTGGCTTAACGCCTTCATTACCTTAGCGGCTAGGCACTAAGATAATGAAGCTGTTTTTATTTAACAACTGGGTACTGTAGCAGGGGGTCTCGAGTAGAACTGCATTAATTTCAGCCTCGGGTTCCCCCTGCTCCTTGAGTTACAGGCCCCGGTATGGCGTGCCGGTATCCCACTGCATTATTTAAATGTCCCAGACACGTCGCGCAGGAGATTTAAACATTTTGGGGATACTATCACCCCATACGGGGCCTGTAACTCAGGAAGCAGGGGGTCCCCGAGGCTGAAATGAATGTGGTTCTTCTCCAAAAACTGGCTGCTTCAATACTGTGTTATTAAAATTTAAATTAAAAAAGTGAGATTGCATGTAAGAGCTGTGCAAGGAGATGCAGTTCTATCTGATGTTTTTTCTTCTTCTTTTGAGCTTGCTGGGATTCTGTTTGTTTATTACTTTTTCCAGTTAGTCTCAGCTGTATTGGAGGTTAGTGGCCCCTCTCCCCCGATTGGGGAGGGGTGGGGGGGCTCGCCCCTCACCACTTTCCAAGTAAGCAGATCGTTTTCTTGTTGCTGGGTTTGGAGAGATCCAATGTGATCATTCTTCCTCTAATTATAGAGGTAAATAAGACTTTTAATCAGGTAGTGTTAGGACCTGCAAATTTGGTCATGCCTTGATGTGACTTTCAGGCTTATAATGCTTTGGCCAAAGGGTTTAACTAAATGACCCTTTTTCAAGAGAATATATAGGTATTTCACTGTGTATTTTTGTCCTATTTGATGTAGCTTTGGGCTTCTCTGTCTTTTGTTGTATACAGTATACAGGCAGACAAATAGTCCAATTATCGGTGTAACAGAAACATTTCACAGGTAAAGAATGTAATCCAAAATCTTCTTTATGTCCCTTTTAGTGTGAGCTATTCATTTTAATCCTTGCAGTTTAATGATGTAGACATGTGCACTTTGCTAAAGTATAACGAGCATAGACAGTATTTATTAATATTAATTGCCTATCGCTCATAATATAGTAGTCGCCTCCACTTTAGGTTTAAATTATTTAGTGGGATTTATGGAGTACTGGGGAAGCACAACAACCCTAAGGTAATGCGCACCTTTTCACCACCACACTTAGATTTGACTACTTAGAGCATAGAGGCTATATAAATCTATCTGGCACAATTAAACTCCAGGGGTAACTCACTGTTTGTTGAGGTAGAGGCTCTGCAGAGCATACATCCAATGTTGGTTTAAACAGAAGCTCCACTTGGCGTGCATCAAGCTTGATAGTAGATAGCAGCAAAAAGTAACCCCATAGGAGGAATAAGCGGAGCACCACAGATAGGGTGAATGCAAAGGAAATGGCACACCAAGAATAAAAAATCAAATTTATTTAAGTGACTAGGAGAGACAAATGAGAAAAGTGTGGGCACCTCGCTCTATAACCCCCTTGATGAGGTAGCTGCATGCCACCAGGGAGAGAATTGAGTATTAACTAGATAGGTGCACTTCAAAGGCAAAGTGCACTAAAGGGATCCTTTAGTGCACTTTGCCTTTGAAGTGCACCTATCTAGTTAAGACTAGGAGAGACATCCACAAAAATATGACAGGCTATCCAACTCTGACGCGTTTCAAGCAAAGCCCTTTGTCAAAGAGTATACATTTGGCCGCGCACAGTAGCAGTTCTTTTGACACACACACATATATATATATATATTATGTGGTGTTTTTTTTTTTTTTTTTAAGCTTTCTGGGATTCTGTGCGTTTATTAACTTTTTCTAGCTGGTCTCAGCTGTATTTGAGATTAGTAGTCCCTCCCCCCCCCCCCCAGGGTTTAAGATCACCCCTCGCCACTTTCCAAGTAAGCAGGTTTTTTTTAATGTTGCTGGGTTTGGACAGATCCAATGTGATCACTCTTCCTCTAATTATACAGCTAAATAAGAATTTTAACCAGGTAGTGTTAGGACCTGCAAATTTGGTCATGCCTTGATGTGGCTTGTAGGCTTATAATGCTTTGGCCAAATGGTTTAACTAAATGATCTCTTTACAAGAGAATATATAGGTATTTCACTGTTAATTGAAGCTGCGTGAATAGGCCCCTATGTGTCTATTCATGGTGTGTAGTATTAAGAATGCCACCATGGATAAATCTAAAGGCAAGAAAAGTGTTGCAAGATATTTCTTATACAGTATGTTCACAATGGAAATGGCTCTAAACCTTTCTGCCTTTGGCATTGAAAGAGTTAATCTAGGTACTACAGGAGGGAATGCCGTAAAAATTACTCTTACAGAGGGAAAGCCGGTGGATTTATTTATCAAATATGATTAGACTTGCCGAAGTTATGGTGCCATCATGCATTAGCTGATACACTGCCGACACAGTTTATCCGAGTGCGGCTCATTCCGCAAGCCGGGAAATGTCCCGGCTTGCGAGCCGCACTCCCTCAGCGTGCCGCGCATCACCGATGCGCGGTCACGCATCATCGGGTGCCAGCGCCCCCTGCACGCGCGTCCAGGGCAGGCGGCAGGGGGCAGGGGGTTCCAGGGGACCCGGCGGACCCGGCAGCGGTAGGGAGAGCGCCCCGATCGGAGGGCGCTCTTCCGCTGCATCGGCGCGCGCCCGTCACCCTCCGGCGCGCGCCAGGATACTGCTGCGGCCAAGAACGGGCAAATGCTCGAATAAACTTGCAGCAGTATAAGCTGATTTGAACATTTTTGAGAGACTCACTTTACCTACCAGTGGAATGAATTGCTCCCTATAGTGGTATCAATTATTGTACTTTTGTATATTTGTACTAGCTATTTCCTTATTGTTTTCGATTGTTTTTCAGGCAGCTAGTATGTATTTACTTTGGCACGGTCATGGTTTGTATTAGGGTTGGTCTGTATATTTGGTTCCCTATATCAAACACGTCACTTTACTATACCTGAGTATACTGTGACTATTTAGGGAGTTCCATTTCAGAAACCCCTCCCCCCACCCCCCACCCCCCCATGGCCACACACACACACACACACACATATATATATATATTGTGACATAGTCCAAAGATGTTAGGCAGCTTTCTGCCCCATTTTAGAGCAGAAAGTGCAGGAATAGTTACAAATGATCCGTTCCACAGCTTCCCATTAACTCAGGCAGCTGGATGGAAAATCCAGACCACAGATTACAATGGCTCTAGTTCTCCCTCACCTGCTCTTCTAATCACATGCACAGGTATTTAGAGCAGAGAGGTTTTGCATTTCTCTCTCTCTCTCCTTGGAGCCTGGGGGCTGGGGGTGTCGCTACTCTCCTGCATCCAGTATCGAGGTTGACGGCCTCTCCACGTATGACAGTACCAGAGGATTTGCCTGGACACCACGAACAGATAAGACAAAACAAATGATTACTGCTGTTGCTAAAAGACTGTGCTGTATCTTGTGTCCCTAAATGAGAGAGCATTGTTTTAAGCTGGGGAACCAGTTTAGTTGGCCAGCAGCTGTTAGAGAGACTGATTCTGATGTGTAGTTAGATCCCTGAAAGGGATAGGATTTGCTTATATGATTTTGGTTTTATTTCTTGAAATAACAGTGTGGGAAATATTGTAACACTGAAATGTGTGAACTGCTGAATGAAAGTATCTGAGTACCTCTAACCTACACATGTTAAAGCTGCAGTACCTTACTTGGATGAAAATAAAGCAGGCAGAAGCCTGAGTTAAGCAGCATAATACTTTGCATGATCCTGTTTGTTGTATAATTAACCCTAGAAGACTGTGTCGGGAAGAACCCAGACAGACGTCAGCACTACAAAAGAGGGGCATTTGTCACAATATATATATATATATATATATATATATATATATATATATATATACATATATACATATATACATATATATATATATATATATATATATATATATATATATATATATATATATATATATATATAGCAACTGTAAATATTCCTGTATGTTCATTTGCATGTCTTAGACAGGTCTGCAACCCTATCTTTTCCCATTATCGCCCAGCGCTTCCACTGCAGCAAGGGATTCTGGGAAATGACATTCAAATGAGCACACAGTGTCACCTTTTGTCTCAAACTCGTATTACGCAAGCAAATCCTCAAGCCAATGCATGCTGTTTTCAACACAGCTTAACTGTGGAGGGTTTTTGTCACTTTTTTTTACCCACCATAACCTTAATAATTGTGGTGAATACCTAGTCTAGTCTCAAACCAGCTTAGCCAGCACAACCAACCTCACACTGATGATACCCATCAAGGTTGAAACATGTGAGTGAGTTTACTGGCTTTGCATCTCATCCCAGCCTCTGTCTAAAAGCTGTGTTTAAAACGGTATGCATTGGTGTCAGGAATCCACTCCTGGGTTTGGCTGGAGCCCATCCATCCGGAGCTTTGCAGGTTCCAGACAAACTATTCCCTGCTTCTGCAATCACCTGCCTCCTGCTGCCTCCTGTGCAGCTCTGGCCTGATTGGCCTCCTGTGCTATTTAGTGACTGCCTCGCCCTCAGGAAGTTGCTGGACATAGACTTTGCTATCCTAGTTGCAAGTAAATGTGCTTGTCACAGACTCTCTCTGTTTGGCCTGCTAGGCCTCCTTGTGCCTTGTCTCCTGCACCAAGTCCCCTGCTGTGTAGGGCTTCTTGCATAGTAGCCTCGGCGCTGCTTCCTTGTTCCTGGCAGACTTCGCCTTCGCCGCGTGGAGGCGGCTACGCTGGTTTCCCCAGCGTTTCATGTGGCGTGGAAACAAAAGAAACAGCGCACAACGCCAAATAGTGAAGCAAGTAATGCTATGTATTAGTAATTACAGGGTAATAAATCTGCGTACATCAAAACAGTGGAATAGGTGCATTTAGTGTGTTTCACACAAGTTACCACTCAGCAACTGTTGTCAGAAGAGTCTGCAGCTTGCTTCTCTCAGCGGGGGCGCTACGTTGGTTCAGGAGCAGGATTAATGTCCAAAACCCCTCATCCAGCAGTACATCGCTCCCAAGGGGATATTTTTCTGCTTACAGGCTGCTATGGTTGCTGCAAGTAATTCTGATAAAGAAATAGAAATTAGACATACTGAATTTAAAACCCAATCTAAGTTCTATCCCGCACATTCCAAGGGTCATCATATTGATACATTTTTTAATATGGTCATCAATGATTTTAACATTTTATCACGTAATTTTAAGTCAGGTAACATTAAACATAACCTCAGTGTAAGCGAGTCCCTAGCCCTTAAAACATTGAAGGATGATGCAAGCCTAATTATAAGGCAGGCGGACAAAGGTGGTGGCGTAGTAGTCCAAAATAGGTGTGATTATGAAAAAGAAGCTTTAAGGCTTCTTAACGACACATCGTTCTATGTCAAATTATTGAAGGACCCCACAGCCGAGTTTTTAAGGGAACTAAAAGCGCTATTAGATAATGCAGTCACTTTATCCGTCATCACTACAACAGAGTTCACCTTCCTATTTTCTGAATTCCCAAGGATCCCCATATTTTACCACCTGCCAAAAATACATAAGGCCTTGGTGGATCCACCCGGACGCCCAATCGTGTCAGGAATACAATCTATGACAGCCAATCTTAGTCAATACGTGGATTTTTTTCTCCAAGCGTATGTTGGTGAATTAACCTCTTATTTGAAGGATTCTACTGCAGTTTTAAATTTATTTAAAGATTTCAAATGGAACAGTACATATGTACTGCACCGACACACTTTATTCGAGCAAATACCCGGTATGTACCTGGCAGATACCTGGAATGCGCCGCTCCTCACCTCTGACAAGCCCCGTTGCATTTGCCTTCCCAGCCTGGGTTCATGCCTGGCTGATGGGCGGCTGATCTGTTAAATGATAATGATTAGGATTTAATAGGCTGCAATGCTTCGCGTGTCTACCAGATGGCATAAATTCATGAATTGTAATGCAGTATATATATATATGTACTGTGCAGTATTGCAGCCAGCGGGAATAAAATGCTTCAATCCCTGACGGAAAATAACTCAATGCACTCGGGCAGAAAACAGTCACAAACCTCAATACACCCGGGTATACCCGAATTCGTGGGACTAGCCGAGCTCGAATAAAGTGTGTCGCCAGTGTATGGATTACATGTGACATAAAATCCCTCTATACAAATATACCCCATCAGAAAGGGTTGGATGCAGTCAACTCCTTTTTGGAAGTAGACCCCACAATGCACCCATTAAATAGGAAATTTATTCTCGAGTCTATTAGTTTCATATTGAAACATAATTATTTTCTGTTTCTTTCCACTTTCTACGTGCAGGTTTGCGGAACTGCAATGGGTACTAGGTTTGCCCCCAATTTCGCAAACCTGTATGTGGGTAAGTGGGAGTCTCAGTTCATTGTGCCCGAGGAACCCTACCACAGGAATGTCGTTGTGTGGAAACGCTACATAGACGACATCCTGTGCGTGTGGGACGGTGATTATGCATTGGCCAGTGCATTTGTAGATAACCTGAATAGGAATGAATTCAACCTTGAGTTTACACATAAGGTGGATGCCACCCAGATAGATTTTCTGGATTTAAGACTTACTTCCAGAGCGGATGGCACTGTGGAGACTGAAACCTTCTTTAAGGAGGTGGATACTAACAATTTGCTGATGGCGAATAGTAATCACAAAAGTACATGGATAAAAAATATACCAGGAGGGCAATTTGTCAGACTCAGACGTAACTGCAGTAGTTTAGAGGTTTTCGACAAGCAGGCTAATAAACTATTTTTGAGATTCAGAGAGAGGGGATACCCTAAGGAACTTCTCGAAAGATAGATTATAAGGGTACGTAACATGGATCGTAAAGATATGTTAATTCAAAATAGAACCAAGACAAGAAATAAAATAGGCCCAATAATGAAAAATGAAATTTTAAATGTGGCCTTCATTACGGATTATAATTCTGTACATAGGGACATCGAAAAGGTTTTTTATAAACACTGGGGTATTTTGTGCAATGATCCCATATTGGGATCACATCTAGACACTAAACCACGGTTTATCTATAGGAGAGCCAAAAACATTAAAAATTTACTAGCACCTAGTGATGTTTTTTTAAGTAAAAACACTACAGTACAAAAGAACTGGTTAGGGCCTAAACCAAAAGGCAATTATATTTGTGGTAAGTGTAGTATTTGTAAGTACCAACATCCTGACAAAAATACTTTTAATTCTAAAAACACACAAGAAGTTTTTAATATAGATGACTTTATTTTATGTACATCTACACACATTGTTTACTTATTGGAATGTGCGTGTGGATATCAGTATGTAGGCAGAACCAAACGCAGCCTTAAAGTTCGTATCCAGGAACACGTCAGAAATATAAAAAACGGTTTTGAAAAACACAGTGTTTCCAGACACTTTTTATTACACCACAACAAAGATCCGTCCAGTCTCACGTTTAAGGGGTTTCAGTTTATTCCTGTAAATAGAAGAGGTGGGGACAGAGTTAAAACACTATCATCTAAGGAGACATATTGGATACACAAGTTAGATACTATGTCCCCTAAGGGGTTAAATGAGGATGTTGACATCTGGGCACTTTATTAAGAGGAATTTTTATTAAAAAAAAAAAAAATTCTAGCCCCCTTCTCCACTTAAACCCAAGGGATATCACTGATCTATGCATCTCTGTTTTCCCTGCTCTGTTCTATTGTCTATACGTATTTATATTGTTACTTCTAGTTGCATCTTTTATATGTATTTTTTGATACTATCTATTTTAGTACTAATATTGTGTTTCTTTTATTCCAGCATGTTTTTAATTATTTATGCTAGGTTTAGTTTATATGTTTATAAAATCTTTTTATCATGTATGTAGTTAATAAAGTTGTTGTTTTAAAAGTAATGATTTCATCTTCCCTATCACTTTAACCATTACCTAGTCTAGATGATTGGTACATTTGTAATTGTTTGACCAATGAGACATCTTTGTTAGGTACTTAAGACCTCTGGGTAATGGCTAAATTATTCCCTGAAGAAGTAGTTTATTCTACGAAACATGTTGGATGATTTTTTATCTAGTGCCTTAATATTGCCATTGCCTCCATTGGCTTCACCCTGCTAGTATTACTCCCAGTGGTAATTTTGGGCATATGAGAGACTTTGAGAGACTTTGAGAGACTTTGACTGCCTCCCTGACGGTTCCCTCGCTGCTGCGGAGACTGTGACGTCATCACGCAGTATCCCGCGACAGAGCGACAACGTGGCACGCCGAGTGTACCCTTGCAGAGCTGAGGTCTCACCCCCGTACAGTGGATCTGCTCGCTGAGCTACACGAGCTGCACCAGACGGTTTGGAAGCGCGAGCGGTCCCACCAAGCACCAATACCTGCAACGGAGCATGGTTGCTGTAAAGGGAAATCCCCTTGGGAGCGATGTACTGCTGGATGAGGGGTGTACACTTTCTTAGAGTGTGGGGGGTGCTGAGCCACCCCCTGTGTTTATAGCAGCAGACGCCTCTACAAATACACGGTTATGTGATATAATTTTCTTCATATATACACCCTCACTGTGGTTATTGTGATTTATTTCTTGGTCACTTATTTATGTGGTTTAGTCACTGCACTATATTTAAATTCTAAATTCTGGGTTAGATAGTAGCGCACAGTATTTTCTCTGTTTTTCATGTGGCGTGTCTGCACCTCCTGGTTCCTGCTTCCTCCAAGTGGAGTTCACTCCTGTCCTTTTCCTGACGCACTGCAGCACCTTCGCTGAAGCATCCCTGCTGCAGTGGCTTCTCTCAAGGTTCTAGCCTCCTGTGCTGAAGTTCCTTCACCCAAGATTTCCTGTTGATGACCTCGGCTTGTTTCCTCGACCACCGCTCCTGTGCCGCCTGCCTTGACCACTGCCTGGATAACGTTAACCCTACTTTCTCCAATCCTGACCTGGCTATGTCTGATTATGGAATTCACTCCGGACCTGACTCCGTGGCTTAAGGTCGGTGTTTATATATCCCCACCTCAGCCCCGCGGTCCGGTACCAGTTTGTGTCAAGCACGTACGTTACAGTATGTCCAGCCCCACAAACTCGGACCCTGCTGAGGTGGGGTTAGGCCGTTTCCCCTCTGAAAACCGGTCCCAGTCTGTAAAACAGCCCCTGTCTAAAGATCAGTATATATTTGAGAGACTGCCTCTGCCTGAAACCCAGTCCCTGTTTTTTGGCCTAACCCGTCTGAGAAACAGCTCCGTAAAGAACTCCTGATTAAGGCCCAGCGCCTTAGAGAGCTAAAACAGACTATGATTTCCTATGTTCCTGCCCTGGCTCCCCTGTGACCTGGGAAAACGTGAATCCTGTGAAACTGGCGCAGACTCAAAATATGTTTCATGAATTATCCCTATCTTTGGACCAGCACATAAGAGAGCAGGATCCTATCCTCGCCTGCGACTCTGTTATGGGACTACTTCCCTGCGCTACCAGTCCTGTTGCTAAACCCTTGGGGTTTCCTCCTTCTCATGGACATTACCAAGCTGATTTTGTTCCTCTTAAGCCTAAGGGAGAGGCTGCCACGGTCCCTAGCCCTGATTTAACCTCCCTGTCTGAAAGCCGGTCCCTGTCTGAAAACCGGTCCCAGTCTGAAAAACTTCCCCTTTCTGAGAACTGGTCCCTGTCTGAAAACCTGGCCCGGTCAAAAAGCCTGACCCTGTCTGGAATGCTGGCCAAGTCTGAAAGATTCTCCCTAACCTTGGACCGGCTCATGAAAAAGAATGACCAGTCCATGGACTCCCTCTCTGCTACGAGGCAGCCCCTCTGTGCTTCACGTCCTGCTACAGGACTCCTTGGGGTACCCCGATTTTCTTGGGATTCCCAAGCTGATGTTGCATGTCAGAAGTCTAAGGAGGAATTTTTCAAGTCACCAGTTTCAAACTCAAGTTCCCTTTCCTCTGACTCCAATACTGTGCCTGATTTAACCCCTGCAAGTCAGCTCTGTGAAGCTCCCATTGCAAATTACTGTATTGCTCAAGCTACTGAGCCTGTTGGGTTTTACTGCTTTCACCGCTCTGCCCTAGCTAAAGTTCCCACTCCAGAGACCAGCGTCCCTGTCTCTAAAACCTTTGCAGCACCTAGTGTTACCCCTCCAATTTCTCAGAAAGTTGAAATCCCTGCCTGTGTCTCTAAATCTCTTTCCTTAGAGCCTTCCTTTCCTGCATTGACAGTTCAGGTTTCCAAGTCAAAGTTTCCTTTTTCTCCTTTCCCTGCAAAGTGCCAAATTCCTGTGATTGCACCTAATGATTCTCCAGTACCTCCTGTGTTAACCTGTACCCCTGTTAAAACCATTGATGTAATAGCAGCCTTCCCTTTCTCTGATTCCCCTGTAGTATGTGATATGTCAATCACTAATGTTAAAACTCATGCTTTAAACAGTACCCTCTCTATGTCTGAGTTTTCTGCCATTGCATCTAAAGCTCCAGTTTCTGAGCCAATGTTATCTTTGTCAAAGTTTTGTAATCATGTTGTAGTACCTAGCAGTAACTCTCTCATGCCCAGTTCTGAAACCAGTGCACTTTTTTCTAAACCCTTTACAGGAGCAAGTGTAATCACTGCTGCCCCTCAGACATTTGAGATTTCTGCCTTTGACTCCAAGCCTGTCTCTTTAGAACCCCCCACAGCATTTGCCTCCCCTTTTGCTGTTTCTCAATCTACCATTTCAGAGATCAGCCTTTCTGTCTCTGATTCCTTTGCAAATTCTCAGTTCCCTGTTACTGCATCCCAGGATTTTTAAGCAGTTCCTGAGTTAATTTGTGAAAGTTCCAAAGCTCCTGATGAAAAAACATGTTTTCCTCCCTCTGCCTCTCCTGTAGCATGTGATTTACCCGTCACAAAAACTCCTGCTGTAAGAGGTGTTTTTCCTGATGTACCCGCATGGTTAAATGCACCTAGCCCTGTTTCTAAGGTTCCTGCCATGAAGATACCCCCAGGTTCTGTTATGCCTATTGTTGTTCCCCAATTTTTCCCTTCAGAGACAAGCGCAACTTCCTCTGATTCTACTGACGCATCTACTCTGCCCCTTGCTGTTTTATACCAACTTTTATTGTTTATTACTTTTATTTTCAGCCATTGTACTGAGAATTATATCCTGTATGTTTTTCTGATAATATGGTGCTAACTTATGTTTGTTTCTCCCCTAGACAATCAATTCCTTTATCACATCTCTAGTAATTGAAACATATGTATACTTCTGCCGTTTGATGTGTGTATACATTTGCTGCTGTTTGGATAATATGCTCAGTGATTCGTTAATTGCTTTGCGCCACCCCACCCCCCTTTTTTATCGCCGTGATGTCGCCTTTAGGGACTATTTATATAGGACTTGTGCACCTAGCTATATCACTGCGACCCTCAGGAAGTTCGGTGTTCCGAATGAAACGCGTAGGGTTGTCCCTGATTTGTGTGAACACTGTGCTGCAATAGGAGGCTCCCATTGGTTAAGCTGATCCGTGACGCCATACGGTGTTTGATCCGGTGGAGAAACTCACAAGGATATTGCTACCAGTCACCGGCGCTTCAGCTGAGCACAATCGAGACATCTGCTGGACCCAGAGTGGTCAATTTGCCTGTGTTTTTGTTGGAACATGTGAGTTTGATGGGCTCACTGCTCATATATGTATTTTAAATTAAACTGTGTTACACTACATTCCTCTTCTTTTTGTTTATGATCCGGGAGAGTTCCTGCTTAATATCTGCTCCAAATCAGAAATCTGGAAACGCTTGAATTACCCTTTTACCACGTGAGTGGACACTCATCTTTTTACCAATACTATTTTTGTGTATTACACATTTGCACTGTTTCTTTTTTCCTTTTTTTACAGGGGAGTTTGCGCTTTGGAGAGTTCTTGTTGCATTCACAGTTAGATAAATGCACATCAAATCCTACTGTTAAACATAGTAAGGTCACTTACTCAAAAGGAATCTTGATATCACCAGATGTCAGAGTTTAATTACTAGCATTAAAATGAGTAAGATGGCGCTATTTACTTATTTGATGTTTATTTCCAGTTTTTTTATCATTAAAATATGCGTTATACAGCCTAACATGTTACTTGTTTTTTTTTAATTATCATTGTTGAATGACTCGAGTGGGGACACTGGGGCGCTACCTAAATGTGCAAATAAAATATAACAGGGCATGAAATACGCAGTTATAAGATATTGGGTGAACGGCAGTGAGAGGCCGAGAGTATTGGAAAATATACTGGCCCAAACTGTCGCTGCTGCTCAGCAGAAGGAGAACCTTCCCTGGATCCTAGAATGATAGATGTACACAAGATAACAGCGAGCGCACATAAAAAGTAATAATAATAAGGCTGATATGTGTCATATCATTCTTATCATTATTCTTATTCTTTTTTATGTGCGCTCGCTGTTATCTTGAATGACTCAAAGCCTGACCCTGACTCGAGGTGTTATGAAAATTAGAATACTGTAACTCTAGCCAATCATTTTAGATATTTTGTTGTCTGTTGAAACAACTGCATTCTGTGTGATTATACAGCTCTGCTGCCAATTTATTTGTCAGAATGTGGGTGGGGTCTATACTGAAAGATAAATGCAGCAGCTGAAACTGTGATCAGACAATTGCACTTATCAGCCATGTCTCTCCTAATATTGATTCTGCAAGTGAGCATAGCACTCCTGGCACTGCCAGTTTATGTCTTTGACTTCTTTGGACTCTGGAAATCAGTATCTCAGAGAATTTTTCCTTACATCATGGCAAAATTCTCAGTTATCTATAACAAAAAGATGGAGTCTGTCAAAAAGGATCTGTTTGACAACCTCTGTGATTTTACAGGTCCCTCTGGGGAGCTCACTCTACTAGAGATCGGCTGCGGAACAGGTGCCAATTTCAAATTTTACCCACGTGGCTGCAGAGTGACCTGCCTGGATTGCAACCCAAATTTCCAAACGTTCCTGAGTAAAAGCCAAGCAGAGAATGATCACCTGAAGTTTGAGCGCTTCCTGGTAGCCGCTGCGGAAAACATGAGCCAGGTGGCTGATGGCTCTGTGGATGTGGTGGTTTGCACACTGTTGGCATGTTCAGTGACGAGCATACAGAAGGTGCTGAAGGAGGTGCTGCGGGTTCTCAGGAAGGTAAGTCTTAGGTAAGAGTTTAGGATCTAATTTGTGGTGCAGGGTGATAACAGTAACTTGCTCAAGATCACAAGGAGAGATTTACCCACTCAAATGCAGTGTTCTTATCAATAAGATACAGCTCTAGCTCATAATGGTCTTATACTGTATATATACTTGAGAAGGGGTATTAGGGTTTGAGATGTGCACATTTTTCAGGTTAGGTTGCAAATCATATGGAATTTACCTCTTTTTAGTCATGGCAAAAGCTACGGATTTGGATTTACACGCAATTCTCCATACTTTGATTCAATAGGTTTAGCCAATGATTATTTTGATTATCTGAAATTATAGGCTAATTATTGAATAAATAATTCCAGGCATTATTGAAAACCCTGCTCTCTAATTGGTTAAAATTCTGGGCATTATCCAAAGTTTTTCAGCCAATCGGCATTCAGTTTTCATTCACAAAGAGTGAAATTTGCACTTAGACAGGGGAGGTGATTGGACAGAAGGCACCAGCAAGGCACTGACTCCTCCCCCACCCTGTCTGCAGAGAGCTCCAGCCAGGAGAGTGAGGGGAAAGGTTGTGTCTGTATGTGTTTTGTGGGTGTAAAGGGGGAAGCAGAGTGTTTTATTAGTGTGTGTCTTGTGTTGGTGTGTATTTTGTGGGTGTAGAGGGGGCAGCAGAGTCTTGTTGGTGTGTTTCTGCTGTGTGTGTTTTGTTGGTGTAGAGGGGGGGCTGCAGTGTGTGTGTCTTCAGTGTGTGTTTTGTGGGTGAAGGAGGGTTGCAGAGTGTTTTGTTGGTGTGTGTGTGTGTCTGCAGTGTGTGGATTTACAGGGGGCTGCAGTGGGTGTAAAGGGGGCTGCTGGTGTGTGTTGTGGATGTAGAGGGGGCAGCAGTTTGTTTTGTTGGTGTGTGTGTCTCTGCAGTGTGTGTTTTGTAGGTGCAGAGGGAGGTCTGCAGTGTGTGTTTTGTGGGTGGGGGAGGGGTGCAGAGTGTTTTGTGTGTGTGTGTTTTGTGGATGTAGAGCTGTCAGAGTCTGTTGTTTGTGTGTGTTTTGTGGGTGTAGAGGGGGCAGCAGTCTGTTTTTGTTGGTGTGTATGTCTGCAGTGTGTTTTGTGGGTGTAGAGGAGGGCTGCAGTGTGTGTGTGTGTCAGTGGGTGTAGATGGTGGAGGAGGGCTGAAGAGTGTGTTTTGGTGTGTGTGTGTGTGTGTGTGTGTCTGCAGTGTTTCTGTGTTTTGTGTGTTTGTGGGTGTAGAGGGGGGGCTGCTGTGTGTTTTGTGGGTTAGAGGAGGGGGGCTGCACAGTGTGTAAGGGGGACTGCAGAGTGTGTTTGTGTATATAGAGGGGGGTTGCAGAGAGAGAGAGAGAGTGTGTGTGTGTGTGTGTGTGTGTGTGTGTGTGTGTGTGTGTATAGAGGGGGCTGTGTGTATGTACAATTTCCTTTTAATAAACTTGCAGTAAAAGCATAAGAATATAGGCGATCATGCTGATAAAAATCAATGACTACAAAAATGTATCTTTTTTATGAAAAATTAAAAAAAACATTAAAAATAAGCCTACATTTAGCCTATAATAGTAATAATCCCCTCAGAACAGGGCATTACTGGCCAATAATGCCCTGGCCGGGTTAAAGACCCTCGGCTTCGCCTCGGGCTTTCAACTCTTCCAGCCAGGGCATTATTGGCCAGTAATGCCCTGTTCTGAGGGGATTATTACTTAAATAGCCACCTTGCAAAAGTTCTAAAGTTGTTATTCGCATAATACTGTCACAATAAAGTTCAAATACCTTGTGATTCTGCATTTGGGAGTGAGCTGGGGGAGAGGGAGTGAAATAGAGAAACATAGAATTTGACGTTCAGATAAGAATAACTTGGTCCACGTAGTCTGCCTATTTTCCTGTAAAACCTCAGACCATATTTGATCATTTGCTTTCATTATTCGTATTTAGGATAGGCATACAGTACAGTATGTTTATCACAAACATGTTTCAATCCCCTTACTGTATTAGTATCTGCCATGTCTGCTGGGACTGGGACGCTATTCCACAAATCTACCACCGTTTCCATAAAAAGGTATTTCCTCACATTTCACCTTAGCCTCCCACCCTCCAGTTTAAGAAAATTACCTCTTGTTCTAGCACTCCTCTTTCTTTAGACTATGTTTCTCTCATGTACTTTCGGGAATACTTTTATATATTTGAAAGTTTCTATCATATCCCCCCTATCCCTTCTATCTTAGGACTAAGGTCCTGTAGTCTTCCTGATAAGTCCTGTGCTGTAGACCAGGGGTGCGCAAACCTTTTTGTCTGCGCCCCCCTGCCTGCTCGTGCACCCCCTTACCTTGTCACTGGCGTTTTCTGACATCACGTCATGTGACGACATGTTGCCATGGCAACGTGATGACACTTGACCCCCGTGATGTTATTTGACACCATGTTCCCATGGCGATGCGTCGCCAGAAGACACTAGAGACAAGGCAAGGGACTTACAGAGGCCTTGTGCGCTCCCCCAGCATTTTATTTAAATGTGGTGGGGAAAAGCACGGGGCCTCTGTAAGCGCTGCGTCCCACCCCAGAAAATGTTTCCCTCCCCCCGCCCCCTGTTTGCGCACCCCTGCTGTAGACAATGCACCATTGTAGTGGCTCTTTTTCACAGAATATCCAATTGAACACAGTACTCTAGGTGAAGTCCCACCAATGATGTGTAAAGTGGCATTTCCAACACTATGTAACGTGCACTCACCACAAACTGGACGAGACCACGAGGCTGAGGTGGGGATGTTAGTAGCCACCGACCTATAATGGTGTGACCGCGTCCAGAGTGCAGAGTAATGGTCGATTAGCCGGGTGTTACGCCGATGCTCACCACAAACCGGGACCGGACCGCGGGGCTGAGGTGGGGTTATATAATCACCGACCTTAGTCCACGCAGACTGATCCGGAGTGCGCAGTTCGTAGTCGTACATCGCAGGGTCAGGATTGGAGAAGGCAGCATCGTCGTTAATGAAGCAGGAGTTCGGCAACAGGAAGTCAGGAGTGCCCCGCTTCAGCTTAGGAGCGTGAGCGCGGGGGTGGCTTCTGCGCGAGGAGCGGCCTCGGCCCATGACGCCGATCTCAGCAGGAGGAGACAGCAGGCTGGCCGAAGTTCACCGCAGGGCAGCGTCGGGAAGAACCAACGCTTCAGCGCAGAAGTCCAAGGCAGGCCACTGCAAGAGGATCGCAGCAGGACGCAGGAAAGGAAGGGTAGCCACTGCTAGGAGGGAATGCAGCAGTTACCAGTGCTGGCATCAACGCTTCAGCACAGACGTCCAGGGTAGGCCACTGCAAGGAGATAGCAGCAGGCCAGTGCTGGCATCAACGCTTCAGCACAGACGTCCAGGGCAGGCCACTGCAAGGAGATAGCAGCAGGCCGCAGGAAAGGAAGGGTAGCCACTGCTAGGAGGGAATGCAGCAGTTACCAGTGCTGGCATCAACGCTTCAGCACAGACGTCCAGAGTAGGCCACTGCAAGGAGATAGCAGCAGGCCAGTGCTGGCAACAACGCTTCAGCACAGACGTCCAGGACCAGGCCTCTGGATTCTCAGGAACTTGGAAGGTAAGAAAGCTAGGAGAGAGGCCTGGGGTGGTTTGTGGCAGAGACAGTAACATAGAGGTAGGAATAGTTATGCTCGGCACTGGTTCAGTGCCGACGCCTAGAATATAAAGGGCGGAGATCCAATCACAGGAGGAGGGTGTGTGAGAATTCCTCCAATGAAAGAACACAGGGCAGAAGCTGCAATGAGAGGCAGCACCTGTGCCATAGATTGCCAGAGGAAGCTTGCAACTGCACAGGTCTGCAAGGCAATAGTCAAAACCAGTAGTGGATTCCTTACACCGGGTCAGGGTAGGAGAGGTCTGTGGGGTAGTAATACTTGCCGTGGCCTAGGTATGGAGAATGTAGCATCGTCATAATCCAGAGCCGTGGTCAATGGGGAGAGTAAAATCGTCGTTATACGTAGCCGGGGTCAAGGGGTCAGAGAAGGCAGAGGTCCAGGTACAAGCTGTGTCAGAAATAGGAAGCGAAACAAGAATAGGCAGGGCGGCAGGAAGCTTTGAGGTAAGCACGCAATACGTAAATAGGATTTATGTTCAGCCAGTTTGCCAGAGGGCTGGCTGAGCATGTTAAGCAAAAGCAGCCAATGGAGAAGCAGCAGGAGGGTGTGGGCAATCAGTAGTTAGATGTAAGATGTCTTTTATAGGTTGGAGAGGGATACACTACAGGTGTGGAGCCGCTGATGAGGGTAGTAACCCGTTGTTTGCCTGTTGCCGCGCAGCGCCTGCGCATTGGTGGCCCGTGACATGCGCTCCACGTGTTGTCACGGGGGCAGGGCCTAGAATCTGGAGTTGGTGTGTCTCCCCTCCAGGCGGTGCAGCGCCTGTGCACCAGTTGCAGATGGCACACGCCACCCGTAATGTCACGGGATGCATCACGGGGCCGGGGCCTAAGCCCGATCCTGACAGTACCTCCCCCTTCAGGGCGACCTCTGGGATGGTCGTCCCTGGGATGGTCTAGAGTGGAACCTCCAATGGAAGACCCGAATAAGCCTGGAGGCATGTACTTTTTCTTATGGAATCCAGGAGCGCTCTTCGGGGCGAAGCCCCGCAATGAACCAGGTACTGGAGTTTACCCCTGGAAATTCTGGAGTCCAGAACTGACTGGACCTCAAACTCTTGTTGGCCCTTCACTAGCAGAGGTTGAGGCGGAGGTACCGGAGCAGGCACCTGGGGGCCTGAATGATGGGTTTGAAGAGGGAGGTATGAAAAACGGAAGGGATCCTCATGCATGCTGGCAAGTGTAGGCGATAGGCCACTGGGTTCATCTTTTTTATAATAGCAAACGGGCAATAAACATGGGTGCCAGTTTAGCGGTGGGAACCTTTAATAGGATATTTTTAGTAGATAGCCAAACCTTTTGACTTGGGTTGTAAGTAGGGGATTACGAAGATGCCAGTTTCTTTTGTATGGATATTGCTCTTTTGAGGTCCTCCTGAATCCTCCCCCAAGACTCCTGAAGTTGTTGGATTCTATCTTTCGCTGCTGGTACCCCAGATCTGGGGCCTGTGAAAGGAAGTGTTGAGGGGTGAAAACCATAGTTGGTGAAGAAAGGTGAGTTCTGTGTTGACTCATTTTGTAGGTTGTTGTGGGAGAATTCGGCCCACGGTAAGAGGTCTGTCCAATTGTCCTGGGTGTCGGATATGAAGCAACGGATGAATTTCTCTAGGGATTGGTTCGTCCGTACCGTCTGGCCATTCGTTTGAGGATGGTAGCCGGAAGAGAAATGGAGAGAAATGCCTAGTTGTTGGCTAAAGTTTATAGATAAATTGGGAACCTTGGTCCGACACAATGACTTGGGGTACTCCATGAAGAAGAAAAATGTCTTTAATGAAAACTTCGGATAGTTTGACAGCGTTAGGTAGACCTTTTAAGGGGTATGAAATGGGCCTGTTTAGAGAAGCGGTCGACCACCACCAAAATGGTATTTTTTCCTTCAGACACTGGTAACTCTACGATGAAGTCCATGGAGATATGAGTTCATGGTCGATTGGGAGAGATTGAAGCAGACCAGATGGTCTGTCATGGGGATTTTTATTCTGGGCACAAGTAGCACACATGACAAAATCCCTTATGTCCTTACGCATCCCTGGCCAGCAGAATGTCCGTTCCAAAGATCGATCGTTCTCCAAGTACCTGGGTTACCTGAGCTTCTGGACGAATTACCCCATTCCAGTACCTTCTTATGAAATGTTGCTGCCGTAAATAAATGTCCTTCTGGCACATTGAGACCCTCAGGAATGTGAGATTGAGCTTGCGTGATGTCATGTAAGTGGTCGAACATGTTAGCCGAGAGTACACATGCTGAGGGAAGTATGGTTTCCTGACGATCGACTGCCTTGTCCTCTACCGAAAATTGACGAGAGAGAGCATCTGCTTTTACATTTTTTTTTAACCTGGTAAATATGAAATTATGAAGTTGAATCGGGAGAAAAATAATGACCATCGCCCTTGTCGTAAGCCCAAGCGACACGCACCCTCGATATATAATAGGTTCTTGTGATCTGTCAGTATAGTGACAGGATTCTCCATGCCCTCAAGCAGATGCCTTACAGGAAGGAAAAAACCTGGGCACTGCGGATTTCTGCTAAGAAAATTTATTGCGAGCCAATGATGTATGACGTTTCGGCCTCAAGGGCCTTTCCCAAATGCAAATGGCATTATTATGCCATTTGCATTTGAGAAAGGCCCTTGAGGCCGAAACGTCATACATCATTGTCTCACAATAAATTTTCTTAGCAGAAATCCGCAGTGCCCAGGTTTTTTCCTTCCTGTAAGATATTGGAGTACTACCCAGAGATTCCTGAACCAGGCGCACCAGTATGTATTTGACTTTGTTTCCTTGTGGGAGTGCAGCATTACCCTCCTGTTTTGTTTCTCAAGCAGATGCCTCCATTCTTCTAAGGCCATCTTGATGGCCAGGAGTTCACGATTGCCAACATCATAATTCTGTTCAGCGGACGAGAATTTTTTTGAAAAAAAGCGCAAGGATGAAGTCTGGCCAAAAGGATTAAGTTGGGACAAAACCGCTCCGGCCCCAACATGAGCTGAGATGTAGACCTTCTTTAGTATCTCGAAAGCCATATGAGACCAACGCGCAGGATCGGCTCCTTTTTGTATCAACGCCGCAATAGGTGCTACCACGTTAAAAAAAAATTGGATGAATCTCTGGTAGTAGTTATTGAAACCTAAGAACCGTTGTACGGCTTTGAGAGTCGTGGGAAGAGGCCAATCCAGCACCACCTTCACTTTGGCTGGGTCCATGGCCAGACAGGTGTCGGAGATGATGTATCCCAGAAACGACGTCAAAGTCTGATGGAACTGGCACTTCTCTAGTTTGGCGACTAAGTGGTTCTCCTGTAATCGTTGAAGTACCTGTTTAACGTGTCCCGAATGTTTCTGTACTGTCTTGGAGAAAATCAGTATGTCATCTAGGTAGACAATAACGTATTGATCGAGAACTCTAAAAACAAAGTCCTAGAACACTGCGGGCGCACTGCAAAGTCTGAAATGCATCACAAGATACTCATAATGTCTGTCTTGAGTGTTCCACTCGTCCCCTGATGAATTCTTACCAGGTTGTACGCTCCTCGTAGGTCCAACTTGGTAAAAATGGTGGACCCTTGTAGTCTGTCGAAGAGCTCAGCAATTAATGGCAAAGAATACCGATTCTTGATCATGACCTTATTGATGAATTAAAGTCTCCCTAGTTTAATTGTACCAACATGTTAGGCATATTGGGATTTTCATGTAACACACCAGAGACAGAGGAAATGCTTTATTTATAATCACTGTCGTTAGAAATGTATATGCGAAGCTAACGGCGCATATTCAGCTCTGGACTTCTAAGACACCCCGCTGGTGTGCTACCAGGATGTCTGAAAAAGTCTGGAGTTGAAAGGTGCCGACATACTAAGGTGTCAAGTGGGGAGGTGTAACCCAAGTATCCCCATCTTAGTAAATGTCTGGGCAAATGGACCAGATGTCCGGCCTGCTCAGACAAAATGTCGCCAGGTAAGGGGGCCGGGTCTGGTATGCTAAGCAGCAAAGGTGCGTGGTTCGCGCATGCCCTTAGCAAACTAAGAAGACCATCTGCCAGGCTTTGCAAAGTATTGGCAACTCCGGGATAGGTGGGGAATATTATTCCCACGGAGTAGATTGGCTGCACTGGTTAAGTATAGGACTGTTTAGTGTATAAGAAACCCTGCAGCCCATCGGGAACCAGATTCACCTAAGAGTCATATTGTAACAAAGATTCATAACAAGCTTCAGTAGTTCGTAAGAACTAATGTTTCCAGATCCAATACTACAGCTGCAGAACGAAGGAAGCAGCACCAGCGGAGTAACAGCGGTTGCGAGAGGTGCCACACTGACCAAAGACTGTTTCCAGCTCTATTTGTGCACAACTCCTGCTCCTGGGAAATTGTTCCTAGAGACATCTCCCATGACGTTTTCTCTTTTTACAGTCTCTATAATTTTCAGGGCCTCTTCGTTGTACTCCTTCCATTTACACACCTCTGAGTTGAGACTTCCGGTCTCCTGATGTGAGACTTCTACTGTATGTCTGGTTTAAGGAAGTGAAGCTCCTTCTGAGAGACATTAAGATCCATATTAAGCCTGTGGACATCTTTTTTAGAGGCGTCCAGCTCGTCGGCGAGACTGTGAAGTTCCTTTTTAGAGACTTCCAGTTATGTGTGGCAACTGCTGATCTCTTGGTGTGAGGCATCCAGCTCTTTGGGGAGAATGCGAACCTCATTCTGAGAGACTTCCAACTCTCTAGGCAATTGTGAACCTTCTTCCTGAGAGACTTCAATTTCTTTCAGTGTCTCCTCATAGTTCTGTTTTAGATTAGCAATCATTCTGTCAGATTTGCTCTGCTTTTCCTCCATTGCAGTAATAATCATGTTCGCCATTTTCAGCTCAGTTGTCCGGTCTTCTAAGTCACTACGCAGGCAACGCATGATGTTCATCACAGTTCCACAGACAAAGGAGAGTGTGAGCAGACCACTCTGTAGCTTGGCATTAGCTTCCATCTCCTGTTCCAATCGTTTACAGAGAATCACAGTTCTGCCTGGCAGTTTGCAGGGCATCTTCAGGGCTGGTAAAAGGATCGCCACTCATTGATTCCGGCTCCTCTTCCCTGGTATAGTTTGAGGGTTTCTCACAGTCAGCACCAGACAGATTCTTCTTTGGGGTACACGACTTCTGCCTTGGGTCCTCTTGATATCCTGTCATCCGTGGGACAAATCTCCATTTCCTCTCAGCTGGAGGGCATCTTGGCCCTCATTTTCTTCTGCGGGATCTGCGGACATATCTGATCCTTCCATGGTAATTGTAGAACCTCTTTTCTTTTTCCACCTTTTTGCTTTGGATGACTCCATTTCATCAGGGGTACTGGGGTGTCCTTATTTGTTTGAAACTTCAGCAATTTCACAGCAACCGCCATGCTTTTCTTGCAGTTGCATTAGCTGGCAGAAATATTTGGAGTCGTTTGTTCGGTGCATACCGAGTTTAGGCACCTCCACCATCCTAAGGGTGTTTTGTGGGTGCGTCTCATTTCGGGGCCCACATCAGATATATCTTTATCCTCATCCGTATCTTCATAGGACCGGAAGGGAAACTCTCTTGTATGGCTGGGTTCAGTATAGGAACACCACATTTCCCCCTCCATTTCGGCAGTATCAGGTATATTCTTTTCCCTGACCTCAGGAGGCGCTATTGCAGCGATTTTCTCTGTATATGCTAGAACCCCAGCAGGTAGTCCTACAGGTGGGCAGACTTCACTTGCAGAGTCCGTGGCTCTCAGAGGTGTCTCTGTAGACTTTTTCTTTTTTAGTTTTGTAAACTTTGAGACAGCAGTATTGTGCACAGATTCTCTCTCATCAGTGATACTGGATGTATTTTTCTTGTGACCACCGTGCATTGCTTGCTGCTGCAGTTCCTTGGCTCACTGAAAAAAATATTCCTCTGGCTGCTGCCCTTTTCCAAGGGCCACATACAGTAGACATCCTCCTCATCATCAGAATAAGGTCTGAAGGGACACTGCTCCGTGTGGCTGGGCTCTTTGCTCCAGGAACACATTTTCTTCCTCATTCTTGCAGTCTGAGTTTGACTTCAGCTGGGTGGCCATTTTAAATTCCCAGGGTTTTTTTTCACACAAGCGGTGGAGTACACTCTGGTCACAGCATCAGTGCCTTGTGTGGGTCACCTTCTGTTGCGGTCCTCCCAGTCAAACTATGGCATTGTGGCTTTCTCCAGTGCAGTGTAGTTTTCCTGCTTAGATGTGTAGCCCTTTAATCCTGGTCACTTCTGCACGTGATTATTTGGTTTTGTTGTTCAGACTGTTTGCAAGAGTTGTATGCAGGCAAAGCACAACAAAATTCACAGGCAGTCTCCGGTGCCCCTTTGAAATTCAAGGGCCACCTCTCATTCCACTTCTAACACCATATGTAAGAGACGTGTGCAGAGGTATGCAAATCGAGACTGTTTTAGGGTGAAATTATATTTTGGCTTTATTGAGCCTGTTCCTTAATCCAGGTAAAAAAACAGACCCCTATACATATGTAAGGACTAACTTATTTCCCCAGACCTTATCTGCAGGACTGGTGGGAGATTCCCATTACCAGCCTGTCACTCCAAAGTCTCTGGAAGTACCTTAAGCAGGTAGCCCTCCATGTCAGTCTCTGGCAGGTTCCTGGGTCCTCGGTGTCCAGGAATTATATAGGTCTCTGGGTGTCTTGATCTCAGCACACCTTTGTGTTCAAGACAGTGTCTGTGTGCAGTATTCTATGCTTTCCTGTGTCAGCATATACAAAGGGGGGAAGTGGGGGGAATAGAACTCTTGCTTCAGCTTAGATTCATGTAGACACCGTGCAATAGGGATGTGGGAATAGACAGCATACAGAAGAAAAGAAATTCCCTTTGGAATTTACTGAAAGTGTATTTGTTTAGTGAGTGAAGATTAAAATTCTTTTACTTGATAATAGGTTTTAAAAATGTATCAGACTTGTAAAGTAAGGTCTATGGCCAATTAGTGATCTATACACAAAAAGCAACAAGATAGTAACTGTTGTTGATATTTTCCTAGTAGTGAAGTGTTGTCGTTGTGTCTATTTATCTTACCACTAAAACTATAAATTAGAGCTGGAGCACTAAAGACCCCCTATACATATGTAGGGGGGGTACATTAGTACATTAGTATTAGGGGTCAAAAGAGTGAACTGGGTAACAGTTAAACTCGTATCATAAAACAGTGTGCATGCATAGTTAATTTGAATTTATGCACGGTCACGACGCTCAGTATTTTCTAATTAATAGATTGTACTATAAGTCTTATAATAGAGACTTAGAAAGCGAGGGGAGTTGACACGGTATACTAGTCATATCCAAATGCAGACCAAGTAGCTGCAGCCCCTTAGACTCTGGCTATAATACAAAAGTTGTCAGTGCAATTACTGACAAACATGCTCCCCTTTGTCTATGTTCACCTCATAATGGTATCCCAGGATTTAAGAAAATCCTTATCAAGATGTTGGTGGGAAGGGGCAAGATTCATTATCAACCATTGGGTATGAGACCAGTGTTTATATAATTCTCTAGACTTGCCACCTCCCGTCAGGTGGTGCGTGCGGGCTGACTTCACGACGCTCAGAGTTCACAGCATGCAGTCTGAGAGGCGGTTTCACGAGCAGGCTCACACAAATCAACTAAGGTTATGCAACTTTGTTTCTAATCGCTGAGCAAACTTTAGCTTAGCTAGCATAGCTATACAGACTTGTACAGACAGGTACTTGATACAGACTTTGACTAAAAACATGCCTTGGTGTGCCTGCAATCACTCTCTTGGTAGAGCTAAGCAATATTTACTGATCAAGTTTCATTTTGCTTAAACCTGAGAATACATGTAATCCCATACATTTCAGCTTCTAGGAATAAGGGGAGCATGTTTGTCAGTAATTGCACTGACAACCAGTGTCTAAGGGGCTTTAGCAACTTGGTCTGCATTTGGATATGCCACTTTCAAGGTATGACCGTAGCAGGTCCTAACACTACCTTGAAAGTGGCAGCAGGCTTAAGACGCTTTGGCCAAAGGGTTAAACTACATGACCCTTTTTTCAAGAGAATATATAGGTACTGCACTGTGTATTTTTGTCACATTGGAAGTAGCTTTGGGCATCTTTGTTTGTTTTTTGTTGTATACATTTAGCCACGCCCACTAGCACTCCTTTTGACACTTATATACACATATATTATGTGTTAATGGTAGGGGTTTCTCAGAGATTGTTTGGTATCTGTGTGTTTATTAACTGTGTGCAGCTGGTCTCAGCTGCTTTTGGGAGGGTAGTGGCCCCTCCCCCCAAAGGTTTAAGCTCACCCCTCCCCACTTTCCAAGTTGGCAGGTCAGTTTCATTTTGCCAGGTTACGACAGATTCAATGTGATCATTCTTCCTGTAATTATACAGGTAAATAAGAATTTTAACCCAGGGAGTGTTAGGACCTGCTATGGTCATGCCTTGAAAGTGGCAGCAGGCTTAAGACGCTTTGACCAAAGGGTTAAACTAAATGACCCTTTTTCAAGAGAATATATAGGTATTGCACTGTGTATTTTTGTCACATTGGAAGTAGCTTTGGGCAACTTTTTCTGTTTTTTGCTAGATCACTGATTGGCCATAGACTTTACTTTACCAGTCTGATACATTTTTTTAAAAACTATTATCAATTAAAATGATTTTAATCTTCACTCCCTAAACAAAGACACTTTGAGTACATTCTAAATGGAATCTTTTTTCTTCTGTATGCTTCCTGTGTCAGCCCAATTGTGAACTCAGGAATCTCTCTCCTGTTTCCAACAGGAGGATTTTCTTACAGAATTAATTGACCAGGTGGAGTCTGGTTAATTGTCTGCTGCACTTAACCAGATCCCTGCTGTATTTTAGATATACCGTATTTCTTCGATTCTAAGACGCGCCTTTTTTCCCATTTTCACATGTCTGAAATAAGGATGCGTCTTAAAATCGATGTACTAAAAAACAAAAAGCAGCTAAGGGGTGCTGCTGAAGATGCCGGCCGGGGATCTTCAGAGTGTGCAGCAACAGCATGGCTCCTATCACAGCCCCCCTCCCCACCCAGGAGGTGCAGAGAGATCAGCTGGAGATGCCTGCTAGCGATCTTCACATTGCAAAGCAGCCCCCTCCCCCCTGTTGAATCTCTGTGTGAACAGCAAGAGGTGCAGAGGGAGCTGTCTGTGTCTGTGTCTGTGTCCCTCCATTTGCACCCTCCCTCCTTCCCTCCATTTGCACCCTCCCTCCTTCCCTCCATTTGCACCCTCCCTCCTTCCCTCCATTTGCACCCTCCCTCCTTCCCTCCATTCTCTCCTTCCCCCCCCCCCCATTCATTCTCTCCCTCCCTCCATTCTCTCCTCCCCCCTTCCCTCCACTCTCTCCTTCCCTCCATTCTCTCCTCCCCCCTTCCCTCCACTCTCTCCTTCCCCCCTTCCCTCCACTCTCTCCTTCCCCCCCTTCCCTCCACTCTACTTCCCCCCCTTCCCTCCACTCTCTCTCTCTCCCTCCCTCAATTCTCTCTCTCTCTTCCTCCCTCCATTCTCTCTCTCTCTCCCTCCCTCCCTCCATTCTCTCCTCCCCCCTTCCCTCCACTCTCTCCTTCCCCCCCCTTCCCTCCACTCTCTCCTTCCCCCCCTTCCCTCCACTCTCTCTCTCTCCCTCCCTCCATTCTCTCTCCCTCCCTCCATTCTCTCTCTCTCTCCCTCCCTCCATTTTCTCTCTCTCTCCCTCCCTCCATTCTCTCCTCCCCCCTTCCCTCCACTCTCTCCTTCCCCCTTCCCTCCACTCTCTCCTTCCCCCCCTTCCCTCCACTCTCTCCTTCCCCCCCTTCCCTCCACTCTCTCTCTCTCCCTCCCTCCATTCTCTCTCTCCCTCCCTCCATTCTCTCTCTCTCTCCCTCCCTCCATTCTCTCTCTCCCTCCCTCCATTCTCTCTCTGTCTCCCTCCCTCCATTCTCTCTCTCTCTCCCTCCCTCCATTCTCTCTCTCTCCCTCCCTCCATTCTCTCTCTCTCCCTCCCTCCATTCTCTCTCTCTCTCTCCCTCCATTCTCTCTCTCTCCCTCCCTCCATTCTCTCCCTTCCCCTTCCCTTCATTCTCTCCCTTCCCCTTCCCTTCATTCTCTCCTTCCCCCCATCCATCCATTCTCTCCTTCCCCCCATCCATCCATTCTCTCCTTCCCCCCATCCATCCATTCTCTCTCCGCTCATCCGATACTGTCTCTTTCTCCCCATTCTGTGTCTGTCTTTCTCTCCCCATTCTGTGCCTGTCTCTCCCCATTTTATGTCTGACTCTCTCTCCCCATTCTGTCTGCCTGTCTCTCTCCCCATTCTGGGTCTGTCTCTCTCTCCCTATTCTGTGTCTGTCCTCTCTTCCCATTCTGTGTCTGCATCGCTCTCCCCATTGGTTATATGTGGGGTGCCACTATCGCATGCACGTTTAATTCTCCCTCGTCACATGACCGGGCAAGCCGCTAAGGGAAAGAAACAATTAAACCATAGTATCTGGTTTGTTGTTGGTAGAGGGGGGGGGGATGGATGAAGAGAGTAGTTATCCAAGGGTCGGTGATTAGGCCTACCGGGAGGATTGCGGTAGGGGTTAACATACACAGTACTGATCCAAGTAGTATAAAATAAGAGCCTCCAAAAAAATTACTCTCAATGTAATTTCAAAAATATACAGGTTATCAGTGGTTCAGCAGATAAATTGTCTACAATGGCTGTCAAATTGACATCAGGATCAGGATCAGTAGTAAAAGAAAACAATAAAATTATATTACATCATGGTATAAAGTGACAATGTGATGGTAACTATATACAGTGAAAAAATGTATAATAAAATTCCCGTAGTGGAGTGGATTAGTAGATGGAATATTCGGCTAAAAAATTATGTTAGGCCTATTATAAACGTTTCAAATAGCATGTATATACATATACAGTATACCCCGAATGTCTACTCAGACATCTAAAGTAAAGATGGTGTATATATGCTATGATCAATTGATATAACTCTTGGTTTAATACTCACTATATAAGTGTAACCTGTGTATAGTTGTAAGTATAAATATCCAAAGATGTCATGGATAGATGCATACTATAAATATATACATAAGAATCTCAAACTGATGGTATAGTGTACCTGCTATTGCATAAGTGGCCGTCCATATATATGCGAGACTGGCGGCGCGTGCAGCTGAATTCCCCGGTCTGCAGTGAGCTGCAGGGTGAGAGACAGGGGGGAGAGTGACAGGGGCGCGGCCATGACATCACCCGCAGGTTCGCCCTCATTGGCTGAACCAACGAGGGGCGTGGCCTAGCGCTCCGTTGCCCTTGTCAATCTCAATTTTCGGGTCAGCAAGAAAAACTCGCCTCGCAGCGGGCCAGGCCCCATTGAGAGGTGGCTCTTGTCTCTGCAGCGACCTCCATAGCGAGCGCTGCAGCAGCCAGTGGGGACCAAGCCTTAGAGACCAAAAGACACATAAAAAAAGTGGTGTACTGAGGGAAAATTGTATCAATGAGCATGGGTGTACATCTATCCACTAGAGTGTATATAACACAGTTACTGAATAACAAGATGGCAATAAAGTATTAGGGGATTAGTATAGCCAAGGCAAAACAGCATATCAAAACCAGCATATTCAAATGCTTTAAAGGAGGGTAAATGGTCAAGGAGGACCTCTGATTATCTCAAAGAGAAAAAACACCATGATACAAGCCGTGTAGTTGTACTACTGTACCACTGGGTTTTTGGGTCACACATACAGTGCTGGTGCTGTCTCCCTCTCCCCATCGCTTCCCACAAACACAATAATAAACCAATGAATATGTTTTAATTGAGAATACACATGACAGAGTTTGAGGAGTTCGGTTTTATTCTTTTAAATGTGTGCCAAAACGGGTGCGTAGACAACTTCAACTTGCCGTGACACACACACACACACACGAACATTCGCAACAGTGTAGTGATTTTATTATGCACAAAGGTTGCTACGGTATAACAGAATTTTCATTTCCCTTAAGAAAAGTGGCATCATCAAACAGTTAACCCTAGAACACACAAATAAAATTACAAGAAAAGGTGCATAAAAAACATTATTTGTACTGTGACTGACGTGCCATTCAATAGCAGCACAGTGGCCATGGATAAAGATATTTACTGCCATCTGATGGACACATACTGAATTGCAATTAAAATAAATAAATCCCTCCAAACTGCACGGTTTGATTTCGTTGGCTTCCAGCGGCGGTAGAGGTACACAAAGTGTTTCTGCGCAAGAAATCTGACGCCATGTCATGGTTAAAGATGGGGCAAAACTGTCAAAATATAATCTTCAGATTTTCCACTCTGTTTTTAACAAAATCTGATCCTCAAACGGAAATCCGAAGACGGATTGGGCAATAGACATGAGCGGAACAGTCCAAATACTGTACGTTCCCCAGGATTTCCTGGATATTTTAGGCCAAATACGTCCCCCTCCCCACCAAAAATCCAAGCAGATTGTTAATAATCTGGATTAATTAAAAAACATGTTTCCTTTAGTTGCAATGCTAATCTCATTAATCCAGTTAATGTCCGGGTAATTAAAATTAATCCTAATTAAAATATGACCTAGGTTTGCTTCATTTTTATGTTTGAAAAAGTAGTTTGGTTTCCTCAATCTCACAAATATTTGGTGCTTTATAGCAGATTCCTACCAACATTTTGTACTTTTATCTCCACTGTAAATTATAATCCACACAATTTCTACATTTTCACCAATTTCCTTCATAAATATCTTTCGTTATAATAGGGGTTTCAATCGTGTTTTGCATATAAACATTTGCATATTGCCTGATCCCTCAGAAAAATACCTATCATATTACGGTTTTGTGGCTCTTATTCCAAGCTCCCCCATTTTATTTGCCTTAGTATTATCAAGCAGGCACACTTCTTGTTGCCAGTCTGTGCAATTGTCTTGGAAGTTCTACTACCCGGTAGTTGTAATCTTACAACAAAAGACAAAAAGCCACATATGCTACAGTACATCCAATATGACCATTTATGTAGTCTGTCATCCTCATAAGTAAGGGTAATTTAGTTAAATTCTTTGGCCAAAGTATTTTAAGCCTGTAATCACCCCATGGTATACCTTTTTTACAGGTCCTAAAACTACCAGCAAATACTCTCTTCGCCTCTCTAATGTGGGGAGAAATATCTCAACAGATTGGTCATTCACCAGAGCATAACAAGACCTGCTATTTAAAAGTGGGATGAGTGATGTTAGAAGGAGGAGGGTTCTTCTTCAAATACTTTGTCCAAAGGATTGAAATAAATTATGCTGATGTAGCCTAGTGCCCCTTGCGCCTTTCCACTGGCCTCAATACTATAAGTCCTGCTAGGAACAGGCAGTGTTGGGGTTAAACTCCTGCACAGTGCCTAGCCTGCAGTTGCAGACTGGATGGTTACAATGTTGCCATATCCAAGTTCAGGTCTATCTTCAGTTTGGGGTGTCATACCTGTGGAAGGTACTGATTGGGTCACACGCAGATGGTGTGACGCCTGTCAGTACCTGGACCTGCCCTTTTATGGGGCAGGGTTACAAGCTCCTCCCCCGGGTAATAAAGCTGGCACTCCACCAAATTGTGTGTGTATTCCTTCACTCAGTGGAGTGGGAGTGATTCCCTTTGTCCCGTCAGAGGGTGAAAGAGCTGAGGAGGGACTCTAGGGGCCTCGAGCTGCTGGGGACTGCTCCAGGGAAATTGAGGAGGAATAAAGACCAGTTGTACCATCATGAGTCTCAGTGTCCGTCCTGGAGAGAGTATGTGCCTGTGGGGGACCAATCCTGACTCTGCCAGGATCCTCATGGGATGGAGGCGATGACCACCCTAAGAAGGAAATCCCTGTCCTATTGCTGCTTCCATACACCACCGCGGAGCCCTCAGAGCTGTAAGAACGCAGGTAAACTAACAGCACCAGAGTACACCCATACGAATAGCACTGTGAACATTCTGAACACATGATACATAAAGCTTGGCCCCCTGCAGACGCACTTACCAGAACTCCCTCCTCCTGTCTCTGTACGTTCTCCCTACCTACCAATTAGATTGTAAGTTCCTCGGGGCAGGGACTCCTCTTCCTTAATGTTATGTTTGTCTAAAGCACTTATTCCCATGATCTGTTATTTATATTATCTGTTATATATTCGATTACCACATGTATTACTACTGTGAAGCGCTATGTACATTAATGGCGCTATATAAATAAAGACATACAATACATGTAGCTGACACATCTAGAGAGAAGTATTTACTGTACATATATAATTGGTCATACTGGATGTAGATTTTTTTTTTTTGTCTTTTGTTGTATACATTATGTCCCTGTAAGAGATGTGTGCAGAGATATGCAAATGGAGACTGTATTAGGGGGAAATTATATGTTGGCTTTATTGAGACAGTTCCTTTATCCAGGCAAAACATACAAAAACAACAAAATAACAAACCCCACTCCCTTTGTAAGGGCTAACTTACTTTCCCAGATCCTATGCAGGACTGGAGGGATATTCCCTGCAGGACTGGCGGATATTCCCATTACAGCCTATCACCCCAAAGTCTCAGGAAGTACCTTAAGCCGGTGATCCTCCTGTAAGTCTCTGGCAGGTTCCTGGGTCCTCTGTGTCCAGGAAATATAGGTCTGGGTGTCTTGATCTCAGCACAGCCTTTGTGCTCAAGACAGTGTCTGTGTGCAGGCTTCTCTTCTGTCCTTCTGTCAGCCCAATTGTGAGCTAAGGAATCCCTCTCCTGCGTCTCACATGAGGCTTTTTTCAGAGCTCTCATTAGTTCAGGTGGAGACTAGCTAATTGATTGGCTGCAATTAACTATCTGTCTGCTAGATTCTCAAAGCTCTGAGGCTGCTTTATTTAAACAGGGATAAGTCCCAATCAAAGTAGCACTCCTTTTAACACAAATATATATGGTGTGGTGGATTTGGGTTCTGAGCTTTCATGGGTTGTGTGTATTTGTGTAACAGAGTGCTCACCACAAACAGGGCGCGACCGCAGGGCTGAGGTGGGGATTGAATAAACCGACCTCCAGCCGCGAGAGTGCGTCCGGAATGTAGATTGGTATTGGGTAGCTGGGTCAGGGTTTGAGAAGTCGGGATCGTTGTAAGTACTTGCCGTGGTCGGGGTTTGAGAGGTGCGGATCATCATAGGTAATGCCGGGGTCAGGAGTAGAGAAGTCAGAAGTCCAGATACTAGCCAAGATCAGACACGGAGAGAGACTGGTACTAGGAACAAGAACAAGATCAGGAGGCAGGGATTGCATTAAGTATTTCGCACGAATGAAGTCTGTCTGAACATAAATAGTGCCCTGTACCAATGGGGAGACTGCAGAGGAAGGAGCTTACCAGTATCCCTCGCTGTGATAGGCAGGACAGGAATTAGCAGCAGCTGCCGAATAATGAACAGAGGCCAGACCCTGATTCAACGTGTGAGTGCGCCATCTGCACATAGCATGTGCGCGCTGCGCGCCGTTGACGTCACTGCGGGGACAGAGCCTGGAGGCGGAACCAGGACTTCCCGCAGCATGGGTCCACGCGTGAAGCGAGGACGACGGGTGACACCTTCAGTACCGCGGGAGGTGCCATGGGGAGAAGGGGCAACGGAGCACCCAATCGCGGGTTGAGGTGTGTAAGCACCGCGACGCAGGCTTTGCATCCTTAGAGTACCCCCCACCCCACCTTCAGGAGCGACCTCTGGGCATCTCAAGGATGGCTTGTGAGGGTACTTAGAATGGAAGGCCCGAACGAGCCTGGGAGCATGTAGAAGATGCCGGGGTATCCAGGATCGTTCTTCGGGACCATAACCCCTCCAGTGGACAAGATACTGTAGCCTCCCCTAGACATCCTGGAGTCCAGCACAGATTGTACCTCAAATTCTTGTTGCCCCTTCACGAGGAGAGGTTCGGAAGGTGAAGGCAGAGGAGAAGAAAGAGGAGTCTGGATATGAGGCTTTAGCAGCGAGGTGTGTTGGTACCATGCTCCCCGGTGGCGCCTCAGGGAACGCCTCACTGTTTGGCTCATCATTATTGTGATGAAAGAGTACACAGATGACCCTGGCGAAGCCTCAGGGGCCCCGTCCCAAACTGTATTTTAACAAGGGTTCAGGAAGTAACCCCCTCCCTTGTGGCGCCTCAGAGAATGGTCCCCCCCCCCCCTTTATTTCTTCCATTCTGATATGAAGGGTATCCACATTCCCTGGCACGAAGCCTAGAGTACGCCCCAAACATATTTTCTCTCTGTTTCTGAGCACAAGGGTAACCACACTCCCTGACACAAAGCCCAGAGTACGCACCAACATGTTTTCTTCTTTAGACAGGGCCTGGGTAACTTCTGCTTCCCCGGTGAAGCCACAAGGAGCGATTTCCCCCCTTCCTTCCTTTCTCAGTGGATAGGTAGCAGGCTCCCTGGTGAAGCTTACAGAACCCCAATGAGCTCATATTGAACCCCCAAAATAACCACAATATATATGCGTATACTGTAGGTGTCAGAGGAGTGCTACTGAGCATGGCAATATATATTTAAAACCAGAGACAGAACATGAAACACAGACAGATCTCAGTGCTACATCCATTAACACAGATACACGGTACTTGTGTACCTTTGTAGCTTCAGGGAACTGCTCCCTATTCTTTTAATAGTAGGGGAAGTACAGTCTGTGATGCACAAACACAATAAGTCCATAAGTCCCGCTGCTGCAAAAAAAACTGTCCTGTAAGAATGACTCTCAGCAGTGCCTCCAAATGCAGCCCTTGCCCCCACCCTAAGTGCGATTAGGTACTGCTACTAGTGTCTTTTGTAAGGTGGTGCATACCTGTGAGGTAAAAGGAAGGCTGAGTTGCTCCACGGTGGTGTGGGGAGAATCAGCAGGACAGGCTTTCAGGGTTCTTCACTCATGGGCAGCACCTCCAGTCAGCATGGATCCTGTGTTTGCAGGATGGTCCATACTGACACTATGTTCTGGTCCAGTCAGTAACCACAACGCATTACAGTGCAACTGGTTCTTTATTCTTTCTCAGTGGATCTCAGCCAGACTATACAGCCCTTCTTTAGGAATAAAGCATTGCAGGCCCCATCCAGATTCGTATCCCCTGGTAGTGCTCAGGATAACACACACATATACTCCCACTCCTCAGTGGGAGGGGGAGACAGACTTTTCACGTCTGGAAAAGTGTCAGTATAAACCCCAGAGGAGGTGCTTGTAACCCCACCCCATAACAGGGCAGGTCTGGATACTGATAGGCCATCACATCAGCATGTGACCCAACCAGTATCCCCCCCCACAGGCTGACACTTTCTGGCTGTTGCTAGGCCCACCCTTGGATACATCAAATGTATAGCAACAACCAAAGAAAAAGGAACCTAGTACAGGCACTCTAAACACGTGGTGATATGGTGAACACTTTAAAACATACTCTTTATTCCAATAATTAAAAAAATGGGTGATAAAACTAGAATTAAATGCTTGGATCCTTAATATGAACACTAATGTGGTGTTCTGGATCAATGTGAGTATGACTGCAAATATGCTGCAGTTTGGACCAGTGGGTATGGTAAATCACTGTCCAGATGAACCAAAGCACCCTATTGTTCGCTACTGTAACGGCATGTGCCAGTATATATAAAACGCTATTAAACAAATGTACAGCACTCTAGCATATAAAGAGGGACCTAGCCAGGTCTGCCAAACAACAGTGACGCAGTATAACTGGCTAAATGGATAGGATCCTGGCCACTAATATTGTAGCTGATATAAGGCTAGGGATGCTGTAAATAAATAAATGTAGGGCTTATACGTGATCAGCTCAATTTCACTGGCTATGAATATAACCCTGAGTAAGGTGAAGTTGAGTCTAGGGTACATACCAATAAGTCCCTATCCACACTGTGGGCATAACATACTGGGCTCACACACTTAATGCAACGGTAGGGCTGACTTAGATAAGGTAAGTATATAATCTGTTCAGCGTCTCTCAGGTAGGTGGTGTAATGGTAGTGATAGTAACCAACCTATTAGGAATATCTATGTAATGATAAACAGTACTGATCCAACACCAACTCTGTTGTCAGAGTTGATCTCTAAAGGATCAGTACTCAGTGAGAGGTATGAGATATAAATACATGGTAATGCTGTAATAGGACAAACCGCTTACTGCTACCATGTGACAGCAGGGAGAAGAGTATCTTGGTTCATGTGGGCTCTCTTCAGATCATCCTATCACAGGAAGCTCCTATTTGAAAAATCATGTGTACAAGTGAGTCCTGCGCGTGCACCCATCCGCCGACGCAGCGCGTTTCGCGTAGCCGCTCCTCAAGGCAGTACAAGGGGGGGGGGCCCTGAGTCAGCTGACGGCAGCAACTGCATCTCGCAATATTTATATATATATACAGTGTCGGCCGCCTTTAACCTAATGCGGCTGCCACCGCGGGAATTTTAAAACTGCGGAGGCGCACGGCTTCTTTTCGGCCGGTTTCCCGTGCCTCGGGCGCTTTCAATGATAAGCGCCAATAGCGCTTATCTGATGATGCGACCGCCGCACGGGAAACTCCGGAAGAAAAGGCCCGGATAAATCCGGGTAAGTGTTAGATTAAAGGTGGCCGCAACAGTAGATAGACATAGATAATCAGTCTTATAAGAAAAGTCTTATCTGTCTCGTAGGGGGAGGGCTTCTCTCTTTCCTGGGTTGCTGCCTTTTCCTCAGGCTATATCAGCATTCAGGTGTAGAAGTATTGTGAGCTCCAGACATCTGTGATCCCTCTGTCAGTCTCACCTGTGAACCTCTGCTCTGTCTGTTTCCTAGGTTAGCCCAGTTGTGGACTAGGAATCCTCTGCTCGTTCTGCTTCCTGGGTCAGCTCAACTCACATGTGAGCTCAGCAAGAATCTCACGTCCTGTCTCAAAGGCAGGCTTTTCTAACAAACCTCTAATCAGCCAGGTGGTGTTGGTTAATTGACTACCAGCAGTTAACCAACATACTGCTGGATTAGAGACACATTTTTGACCAGGGACAAGTCCCCTGCTACAGGCACATATTGCAAAATGATGAATGGCTCAAAACAAATTATCCCTAAACATCACAGAGCCATCTTCTCTTGTGCGCCCAATCTGAAAAATAAACTAGTACCTAGCTGCCTAGTCCCTGTAAAGAAAGAATCCTGGCTTACAACTAGAAACAGTGGTTTCCCACAGATGTTTGAATTGTAGGGCATGTAATACAAATAGAAGACAAGAAACAAACAGTAAGGAATTCTATTCTAACAATCTGGCAAATAAATCCTATATAATAAAAATGAAAGCACTGTATGCCTGTCTGCATCTTCCTGTGTCCCTAGGGGAAATCTCATTGGTCCCTTGGCCCGCCCGCCCCCGCACACCTCTCATTGGCCTGAGGCGGAGTGACGACACACACACACACAACACACACACACACACAGTGTCACACACACACACACACACCTCTCTCTCTCTGTCCTCTCCCACCCCCCATCACACTCACCTCCCCCCCTCAGCTCCCCGCTCAGCTCCCCCCGGTGCTCCGCTCACCTCCCCCCGGTGCTCCGCTCAGCTCCCCGCTCAGCTCCCCCCCGGTTGCTCCGCTCAGCTCCCCCCCGGTGCTCCGCTCAGCTCCCCCCGATGCTCCGCTCAGCTCCCCCCCAGTGCTCCGCTCAGCTCCCCCCGGTGCTCCGCTCACCTCCCCCCCGATGCTCCACTAACCTCCCCTCCCCCGATGCTCCACTCACCTCCCCCCCGATGCTCCACTCACCTCCCCCCCGATGCTCCACTCACCTCCCCCCCGATGCTCCACTCAACTCCCGCCCCCCGATGCTCCACTCACCTCTGCCCCCCCCGATGCTCCACTCACCTCCCCGATGCTCCACTCACCTCCCCCCCCGATGCTCCACTCACCTCCTCCCCGATGCTCCACTCACCTCCCCCCGATGCTCCACTCACCTCCGCCCCCCCCGATGCTCCACTCACCTCCCCCCGATGCTCCACTCACCTCCCCCCCGATGCTCCACTCACCTCCCCCCGATGCTCCACTCACCTCCCCCCAATGCTCCACTCACCTCCCCCCCGATGCTCCACTCTCCTCCCCCCCCGATGCTCCACTCACCTCCCCCCGATGCTCCACTCACCTCCCCCCGATGCTCCACTAACCTCCCCCCCATGCTCACTCACCTCCCCCTCTGATGCTCCACTCACCTCCCCTCCGATGCTCCACTCACCTCCCCCCTGATGCTCCACTCACCCCCCCTGATGCTCCACTCACCTCCCCCCGATACTCCACTCACCTCCCCCCCCCGATGCTCCACTCACCTCCCCCCCGATGCTCCACTCAACTCCCCCCCGATGCTCCACTCACCCCCCCCCCGATGCTCCACTCACCTCCCCCCCCTCCCCGGTGGGGGACAGGCAGCTGACACGCTGCACCTAAGATGGCGGCGGCCGGAAGGACCCCCTTCCTCCCTCGCGGAGTAACTAAGATGGCGGCGGCCGGAACGAGAGGGTGACGTGTGTGTGTCACTGTGTGTGTGTCACTGTGTGTGTGTGTGTGTGTCACTGTGTGTGTGTGTCCTGTGTGTGTGTGTGTGTGTGTGTGTGTGTGTGTGTGTGTGTGTGTGTGTGTGTGTGTGTGTGTGTGTGTGTGTGTGTGTGTGTGTGTGTGTGTGAAAATTTAAGCAACCCACCCCCCTCTGTCCACTGCCCCCCCTCCTGTCAACTGTCCCCCCCTCCTGTCAACTGTCCCCCCCCCCCTCCTGTCCACTTTCACCCGCCCCTCCTGTCCACTTTCACCCCCCTCCTGTCCACTGTCACCCCCCTCCTGTCCACTGTCACCCCCCCTCCTGTCCACTGTT